>NW_014578350.1:30457-47618 GCF_000485595.1 Priapulus caudatus
AGATAAAGATAAAGATAAAGATAAAGATAAAGATAAGTAATATGACATACATACATAGACTGATACAGTGTACAAGTTCTACAACGGAAGATATGAGAATGACAGGTCACAATACATGATAAGACAGATGCCACGGGGGTGGCGATCGAAGGACCCGAAGCCGAAAGTCATCAAAGTCGGTTCAAGGATAGAGATAATGTCCAGGACGGTGATTGGATAGGATGATGTTTATTACTGCACTGGACTTGCTCTCTATCATTGAGCCGAAAAGTCTGCCACCCCTCTACTTGTACTACTAGTACTAGTACTATAGCCCGCACAGGCAGCAATCCGCGGGCTATAGTACTAGAGCTACAGAGACCATAGCTAAGACGTGTTTATATGTATCCAGAATTTTAGAAATGTAACTCAATTCGTTCGCGAGATATTAGAGTTTAGTTAGTACACTTTCCTACTGCCTATAGCTACATATCACATGTGGGGGGGTTAACGGCTGTATGCAATGCGCCAGTGTGCTCAATAGGAGCGGTGGCCGTTGGGGGGTTCGGAATCGGCGGCCACCATTTTGACTCGTGGGAAAGTGTACTTGCGCCAACATTTATATAGGCTAACAATGGTGGATCAAGGATAGAGTAGTTTGCCTGTGACACCGCATATGTGTTTTCGCATATATGTGCTCAACTAATGTAATGGTTCAAGGCTTAAGTGGGCCACATTTTTGGTAATTTAGTAATTGTAAGGTAATTAATAACTTTGTTTAAGTTGTAGCAATCAGCAATGTAACTCAATGCAGTGGAGAACGTGCCCTTCTCCACTGGGCAGGTTCAGTATAGCCTACAACCAGTGCTGTTTCAGACATAGCCTGAGTGTAGCCCAGGGGTTGAAATTAGCGGTATCTCGATATCCGCGGGATAGTAGATTCTTGTGTTGGATACCAGATTTCAATGCTTGGTATCCCCCCGGGATAGTAAAAAAAAATCGTCAAAATCGGGACAGTGGTTGATGAGTTATCAACTTTATACGGCAGCTCATCTGAGCGGGCTCAGGCACCCTTACTATGCCACATTAGCGTTATACAGCAGGCATAGCATATTTGCAAGCGCAAGCGTAAGCGTGGCCGATGTTGATCATAAATGTGATGTGTATACATTGTAACAAGCGAACCAGACAATGCGTCTAAACAATACGTCTGCAGTGTACTTGTCTGTGCATATCTGTGAATCTGTTTTCATGTTTTTATATAATAATTACATTACATATATTAATAATTTTCAAATGCTATTATTGCATATTTAAAGAGTTTGGATACCAACATTGTTGAAATTACTATCCAAAAAATGGGATACCAGATCTTTGGGGGGGGATACCAGATTTCAATACCTGGTATCCCGAATGGATACCATAATAAAAATCTAATTTCGACTCCTGGTAGCCCTGCTAACGCTCTGGTATTTGCGCCCTCCCTCCGTCACTCCGCTTTAGGGGCGCACGTGACTTCCGATATTTATACGTGCACATTCTCCTTTTCCTCCAGATGGAGCCACCGAGCAACCAGACGATCTCGGTCGTCACCCCGTCCGTCGAGACGCTGACGCGGCCGCCACCGGCGACACCTGGCGACCTCACCTGCGCTCACTGCGGCAAGGCGTTCACGCGAACCCCAGCGCTCACCATGCACCTCGTGAAGACCCACCACCAGGTGGACGGCGCCGCCGCTAGCGCCCTCTACCACCGCACGAAGGCGGCGGCGCAGTCGACCGCCTACCACTGTCCGGACGCCGCGTGTGATTACCACGAGCATAAGAGCTTCGCCGCGCTAAAGTACCTCAAGCAGCACTACCGGACGACGCACGAGGAGCGCACGCACGCCTGCGCGCGCTGCGGACGCCGCTACGCGACCCGCCACTCGCGCGCGCGACACGAGGCAGCCTGCGGGGCGACGCGCGCGTGCCCGGCGTGCGGCGCCCCCTACGCGTCCGCCGACTCCCTCTACCGGCACTGCGTCACGAGCGACCACGCGCTCCCTCCGGATCTACGGTGCAGGTTAGAGAAGGCGAGGGTCACGGGTGGCGCGGGGGCGCCACTGTCGGCTCTTCGACGCAAGGTCGAGCCGCAGCGTCCAGCAGTCGCCCGGGCCACTCCTGTGGCACGGGAGTGCATCGTCGCCGCGGGGTCGAGGGGTTGCAGAAAGGTCGCAGGGTCGGCAGGTTGCAGAGGGGTCGCAAGGCCACTGCGTCCGAAGCCTACGCTTGTGCCGATCAACTGCACGATCGTCATCTCGAATGACTGCCAGCGCTGCTCAACGCGCGATGCCACCAGGGGGCGCCTCGCCGTCCTGTCTGGCGATGCCGGTAGCTCGACCCCGCCCGCTGGCGCCACGCGAGGTCGGGGTCGCCGACGCCGCCGCCAGGAGGCGCCGCCGGAGGTGTCGACGAACACGACGCAGACGCTCGAGGCGCTGCCGACGGTCGCCGGCGCCCTCTACGGGGCGTGCGACGGCGGCGACGGCGACTACGTGCCGTTTCTCGACCCGGCGCAGCTGCTGCACATCCACACGCAGACGGACGGTGGCGCCCCCGCGAGGCCCATGTCGTGTGGGACCCAGGCGGGGGACGATCGCGGCGGCGGCGGCGGCGGCGGCGGGATGTCTTACCTGCAGATGCTGACGAACATGGAGACGCAGACGAGCGAGGAGCTGTGGCGGGAGCTCGGTCTCGTCGACATACAGACGCAGACGCCGTTCGTCGTTGCCGTCGCCGCCGACGACGCCGCCGCCAGGCAGACGACCGAGGACATCCAGACCCAGACTCCTCCGCCGCCGCCGCCGCCGCTGTGGCGGAAGGACAGCCGAGAGAGCATCTGCACAGAGACGCAGACGATCTTCGACCGTCTCCGCGGCGACGACGACGACGACGACGATGCCGCGGCGACGGGCGCGCGGCTGTTCTGCGTCGAGACGCAGACGCCGCTGATCGACCTCGCGCGTCTTTCGCGTGAGATCCTCGAGGAGGAGGAGGAGGAGGAGGAGGAGGACAGGCTTGGCGCTACGCCGCTCCACCCTGGCACCCTCCACGCGTTTGCCGACCACGGGACGGCGCTTGCATCCAACGATGTCGCGGAATTCACGTCGGGCGGCTCGCTCTTGGGGCCGGCGGCGATGGGGAAACCGAGCGCGCACGCCTGCTTTCTCCCGACGAACCTCGAGAACGGGCGATCGGACGCCGATTTTTCTGCGGGCGGTCCGGTGGTGCGTGACCGCGTGACCGAGAACAATGGTGGCGGCGGAGGGCGAGAGTCGGCCATGCTGTCGGCCGTTGTAGGGGGCGCCGCGCCGCGGGACGACGTGTTCGCGCGAGCGTTTCCCGCGCAATCGAAGATGTCGCAAACGCTCGTCGCTGGATGCTTTGACGCGGCGCGCGACGAGTGGGGAGTCATCGCAACCCCGCTGTCGGTTCCCATCGGGATACAGACGCCCGACTTTGCGCGGCGCGAGGTGGTGGGGCCCGACTGGGGTATTCGGAACCAGACAGTCCCCGTCGGGATCCAGACCTCGCTGTACGATCTCGCGTCCGTTGAAACGCAGACGAGTTTCCTGAGTCCGCAGAAGCCGCTCGCAAACGTCACAGACACGGAGACGCAGACTTTTCCGTTGCCGGATTTCGAGGATAGCGCGATGGGCCTCACGAACTCGTGCACACAGACGAATTGGCACGGCCTAGGGAGTCTGTTTGACGACTTTGAATTGGCGGATGTTACTTAATTGAAATAATTAAACGGTATTATTGAAAGCTATAGGTAATTTAAATTTAATATATACAAGAGCTAATAAATACCTGAGAGCTAATATCTAAGAGCTGATATATATGTGATATATCTTGGATATATGTATATACCGGTATATATATATATATATATATATGTGTGTGTAATATATATATCATTACTGTTTCTATTTAACTACAGGCTATCTATATTTCTGAGACAGTCTTATCTCTATAAATTGCCTTCGATTATAGTCACTAGATGGCGTCACATGACCGTTAATAATCATTCGTGACTACATTCTAGAACGCATTATTCTCTGCAACAACAATGTATACTGACCGCGACAACAATGAATGAGGGTAATTCATTACATTGTAATTCATTACAATTGGAAGTGATTACAGTTACTTTCGACAATTATTAGCGTAACAATGAACGGAGACGTACAAAGCGGCCCACTCGGAGCGTGAACGTGAATTGTATGATATATAAACATCATCGCGACATGCGACAAATGCTCCGACTCCATTCAGAGAGTTAGAATGTTCACATGCGACATTATTATTGAGAGATAAGTATCGATTATTGACCGGAGAAATAGGTTGATTGACATGGATTGGTCCACTATTTGCATCACGGTTTAAATTTGGAGGATTATCAACTTGATAGCATTCTACTGCATACGCGCGTTGAAATAGTCGTGTAAAGAGCACAGGCACCTATATCTAACACGATCCCACACTTGTGACAGCAAATACTTCCCTAGCAGTAACATATGCGATGATGAAATTAAAGTTTGTCAACATCTGGAAATGTCCATTGGCTTGCTTAACTGAATCTGCATTCAAGTGTCCACCTTGATTGTCTTTCATTTTTTCCAACGTTAGGACAACAGAGAGATAGAGATCAGAGAAGATTTCTATCACTGCCAGTCTTTGCATCCAACGTGTCTTGCATACATCAAGGAGTTTGGTTTTGTTCTCACCTTGACAGACTTCATGAATTGTTGCAGTTAGGAGCTCTTGTCTCTTCGGAGAATTGGAAAACATTCTGAGATCTCCTAGGTCATCTAGCATGTTTCTGATGTTCTGAATTGAACATAAAGCCATCAAACAAAGATTCAATTTGTGGGACGCACGGTGAATATAAACTGCTTTCGGAAAAAAATCTTTCTGGTTCAGGGCAGCTGCTCCCTTGTTCTTGCCAGCCACATTACCTGCCCCATCATAACATTGTCCACGGCAATCAGACATGTCAATACCAAGATCACTTACAGTTTTCTTGATATTATTGGCAATGTTCTCACCAGTTTTACCATCAGCACAGTGAACAAATCGAAGGAAATCCTCCTGTATCACTCCATCTACATTGACATACCGTATTATCAAAGCCATCTGTTCTTTATTGCTAGCATCTTGCGCCTCATCTGCCAGCACTGGAAAAACCGGCTTTATTTGATGTTGGCAATGATTTTTTCTGACAGATGATCACTTATACAGTTAATGATTTCGTTCTGTATTGTCTTCGAACGGTAGGTTGCGTTTTTTGGACATTCCTAAAAGTGCTTTGTCGGTACAGCATCACCTGATTTACAACGAAATTCCAATAATTTCTGAAAATTACCACAGTTAAATTCCTGGGAATAATTACTGGAGTCATCTCTATGACCTCTGAAAGATATATTTTTGCTTCCCGCAGAATATTGCACATTCTATGATGGAGGCTAATATAGCCTTGTTTTCGATACGGCTTTTTTTGGCAGCATCCAACTAAATGTCAACGGCAACAGTCTTGTTTTCCATGTGTTTCATGAACATAATTTTACCTATAACAGCATTTTTATGAAACACAGACTTACTTTCATGTTCGATGAATTTGTTTCCAGCTACATTCCAGTTCTTCAATGGTTCGGAAAGTAATCTTTCAAGATTCTTACCAGATTTTTGCTGATCGTGTGTACCGAAAAAGATGCAAGGTCTACAGTAGGCACCATCTTCATCTTTTGAGTATGCCAACCACTTATATGTGTCTAGCCATTTATGTTGGAAAGACCTCTGATAATTGAACATAGATGACTTTGGGAATAGATAATTCGCTGGTGGTTTCCATATAGACTTAATGGCGTCGTACAACTGGACTTCATGCATACTGGTGCGTTTAACATATGATGATATGTCAGCGTTCCTAGAAAACAAATATGGTACCATCAAAACTAGAATCTAGAATATATCTCTTCGTTTCAAAATGGTAATGTCTATAAAAATATTAGCACAAATTTAGTAGAAACAAATCCATAAAAATATGCTATCTAAGCTGTAGAAAACAAAACATTTTTTATTAGATACATTATACATAGCTTTATAGACCGAAGGTTCGATAGACCGAAGGTTATGTGTTCAAGGTGTAAAGATGCATTTTCAAATACGCAGTGGCTACGCGTCCGGAACCGGTCGCCTAGCCTCCAGGCTACGCATCCGGACATCCACTCACACAGTAAACACGCATGATTGCGCAACGGGATAATCTCTCTCTCTCTCTCTCTCTCTCTCTCTCTCTCTCTCTCTCACTCACTCTCTCTCTCTCTAGCTAATATCTAAGAGCTGATATATATGTGATATATCTTGGATATATGTATATACCGGTATATATATATATATATATATATGTGTGTGTAATACTTATTTTATTGACAACGGCAAGTCGATGTCACACACGTTTTTTTGTGATAGCGTCATAATGATTATGTGTAACTTCTGTCATGTTATGGTTAATATATTATAAAAATTCATTTCTGTTGATATAAAATTCTTCAACGTTTGTCTAGAGGTTGTAAAAGTAGATGAAAGAGAACAAAGTAGGAGTGCCTTCCCCCCTCTTTCTCTTCCTTTCTCCCTCTCTCTCACGCTCGGTGTGCGTGTGTGTGTGAGCGTGCACGTCTCTCAACCCCTCTATCTATCTATCTCGATCTCTCTATATATATATCAGAAGTATATAGATATATAGGGATTCCCTATTATCTACTTCTGATTTATATATATATATATATATATATACCCGTGTCAGATTTTCAGACTATTCTCATTTATTCATCTCTGTTAATAATTCTCCCATTCCCACGTTTAACTCTTTCTTCACGCCCCCCCCCCGTACACCTAAGTGACCTATGACCTCAGCCCATTAGTTCAGTAACTGTGATTCGAATCATAAATCAATCGGCTGGAAAAGTATAATAAATTCCCATCAGAAGCGCCTATTTTTCCAGCATCAAAATAGGGGAATTTACAGGAAACCTATAACGCACATCTGGGAAAGGTTCCTATAATGTCTATAATATTTTGGCTGTTATTATTGAGCTTGTTCTTCGTGACCTATTTCGTACATTTAGGCCATTGCGCAAGTGCGTGATACACGCCGGTGTATGTGAGGGCCGCCATATTGGATGTTGAATCAAATTTTGTGAAACATCATGTCTACAGAACAATCTGTGACAGAGGTAAATTTACAGTTGTTGTTAGAGTTTTAAGTGTCCCGAGATACACTGATGATGCTGTTCGTTTCATACACAAATAAATTGACAGCTTGTTGTCTTTGTGTAATGAATGCTGAATCCCATGTAAACAGCTGGAAATTTTCAATGAGAAGGTGTGAAATCGAAACCGCGAACGTTTACATTTTTTAATTTTTGACACCAAGTGCTAAGCCTCTAAAGTCTAAAGCAACCCAATCATGTTACGAATGGCAACATTGTACTTGGTAGGCGGCCCTGTAGACTGTAAACTAGTCAAGTGGTAACTTCACTATTTATTTGAGCTCGAATGTAGTGGGTGACACACACTTTGAATAGATAATATTATGTCAAATGACAATGAGCTAAAGTAACGTCATTTGCACTCTCCGTCTTCGATATAGTCCCGTAGACTTTGAAGACTTATTTATGACCACGAGGTTATGTGATGTTAGTTGATCCATTTATATTTCCAGCTAGCTAACCCTTGAAGTATATACTGGCAAAGTAGAAATGTAACAAATCAGTATTGTAGACGATAATGTCATCATATCGTTGCTTGTTATAATCGTTCTCATGACCTTCACTTCAGACGAAAGCTGGGGCAGCAGAGTCTACTGAGACCAAAGCTGTAGTCAGCACGAAAGAGGTGGAAATCTCCCCAGAACTCTTAATCAAACATCCACTGCAGAATTCTTGGACGCTCTGGTTCTATAAAAATGACAAACAGAAGCAATGGGAGGAAAATCAGAGAGAAATATCGACCTTTGACACAGTTGAGGATTTCTGGGCGTACGTATCGTAAAATCGCAATTCACATTATTATTTCATTATTTTGCATTTCGTTGCATGCAGGAATTAACGAAAACTTGTGAAATAAACATGGGTGATGAATTTTTTACGTGACAAACTCTCAATAGTCACAACACGATGAATTTCCAACACAAATATTAATATTACTCGTCAATATTAATCTTGCGTATGCAATTTATGGTAAGATTTGTCGCGGTAGTAAGTCGTCTTTGAAGAATGCGTGCGTATACCTGGCATGGACTGAACTGTGCTGATGCGTTGTGCGTTTCTCATCACACAGGCTGTACAACCACATAGAAGCTGCAAGTAGACTACAGTCAGGATGCGATTACTCCCTGTTCAAAGTAAGTCTGAAGCGTGTATAGTTCAGCAAGTTCTGCTATTGCCCTTGTCAGTACTTGGTAATACCTGATGGGAGGATGGTGATGGGGGTATATTGGAAATGTGTGAGGCGTGAAATACCCTTATATATAATTTTACCATTAGCAGGAAAAACTTTACTTTTTTTGTCAGTGCGTCAGAATCTCTAGAGATGGTAATTCTAATGTTTTTAATGTGAGGCAGGTGTTATACCTTGGGTTTAATCAGTTAGGTTGCGTAAGGTGAAGGGTCAGCAAGGCACCCTCCTCTCCCTTTTCGCCCGATTCTCCTGTCCACCAGCCCTCTTGCATAGTGGCGTAACACAGTGAAAGGCCCTAATTCTTTCTGCGTGATCTCTGCTCAGGCCGGAATCAAACCGATGTGGGAGGACACGAAAAACAAGAGCGGTGGCCGATGGCTGATCAACCTCACTAGACAGCAACACACACACACACACACACACACACACACACACACGGCAATCAGCAGAGCGTCCCGTTGCGCAACCATGCGTGTGTGTCTATCGGTCTATCCATAAGACTTTCAAATCTTCGGTCTATCGGACCTTCGGTCTATAGGGATGACCCCGATATGCCTGGCATCTTGATAACAGCAAAGCATGCAGACCATCAGTAAGAAGGGCAAATTATGATATAGAGAGGGCACTTAATTTCCTAACTTGGACTGCCAAGGGCACCCTGGATCCGTCCAACGCCTATCACGAGGGGACTTTTGCAGGACAGTGTTGAAAATATGCCTTTTTTCCTGATCGTTCCCAGTATAGAAATAGAAATTTGGATAGCTGAGAAGTGCCCTTCATTTTGTCAACTTTTCAATAAAGACCAAAAAATGCACATGATTTGGTGAGAATGTGCCCCTCAGAACTGCCTATTACTAACACTTAGGATCTAATTTTTAGTAGACAATGCACAAAAATTTCTTATATATATCGTTAATTTACTCCTTGGATTATTCACTATTTAAAATGTTATCGTGTCTTGTGTCGTGAGGATTGCACACAGACTACTCGTGAGTGAAAATGTACGGACTGAAAATGTGCCTATCTGAAGAAATCAACGATCTTAGAACACTTTGTCGCAGCCTCTAGTATTCCTTCTTGCTTTTTGCGCTTGATGCGCGCTTGGGACGGCATCTTTAGACTGCGTTTTCAGAGATTTTTCGTAGACAATTTTTACCTCACTCAGCCACTGGCAGCAAGAACAAGTCCGCACCTGCAGCTACAGTACACACGCATCTATTGACTATATATAACAACAGATTATTATTACAGATTATATAACAGGTTGTTATATATAGTCAATAGATGCGTGTGTACTGTAGCTGCAGGTGCGGACTTGTTCTTGCTGCCAGTGCACTCAGCTAGCGAGGGGGCCGCCATGTTGTGTAACGCTAAACAGCCGGGACCTCGGACTATGTACTTTGTAGGTGCGCCACTGATCTCTATTACATCATAGATATATACAACACATTACATGTGTTGTATATATTAATGAGTACATCTAGGCCATTGTCGCATTGCGCAAGTGGCCGAAGTGCGTGATTCACGCCGGTGCATGTGAGGGCCGCCATATTGGATGGTGAATCAAATTTTGTGAAACAGCATGTCTAGGCCTACAGAACAATCTGTGACAGAGGTAAATTTACGGTTGTTGTTAGAGTTTTAAGTGTCCCGAGATACACTGATGATGCTGTTCGTTTCATACACAAATAAATTGACAGCTTGTTGTCTTCGTGTAATGAATGCTCAATCCCATGTAAAAACAGGTGGACATTTTCAATGAGAAAGTCACGGTGTAAAATCGAAACCGCGAAAGTTTACATTTGTAAATTTTTGACACTAAGTGCTAAACCTGTAAAGCTATACAGTATACTGTTTCGCTAGTATGGTTTCAATATGTTGTTGTTGGAAATACGTACAAGTCAACCTTGCCCCAATATATTTTCTATAGTTCATGTAGAAGTAAACCTTTCACTGTAGTGTAGCTACATTACACCACAGGCCCTTGAAGGCTCAAGTTTTAAGAAGAGTATAAGACTATATTAAGAATAAGAGCGAAGCGATTACGTGGTATACCGGACCGTACCCAGGGAGACATAGACCCTATAAGCATTATTTATGCATGCCCATGATGTTATGTGATGTTAGTTGATCCATTTATATTTCCAGCTAGCTAACCCTTGAAGTATATACTGGCAAAGTATAAATGTAACAAATCAGTATTGTAGACAATAATGTCATTATATGATTGCTTGTTATAATCGTTCTCATGACTTTCACTTCAGACGAAAGCTGGGGCAGCAGAGTCTACTGAGACCAAAGCTGTAGTCAGCACGAAAGAGGTGGAAATCTCCCCAGAACTCTTAATCAAACATCCACTGCAGAATTCTTGGACGCTCTGGTTCTATAAAAATGACCAAGACAAGCAATGGGAGGAAAATCAGAGAGAAATATCGACATTTGACACAGTTGAGGATTTCTGGGCGTACGTATCGTAAAATCGCAATTTACATCATTATTTCATTATTTTGCATTTTGTTGCATGCAGGAATTAACGAAAACCCGTGAAATAAACATGGGCGATGAATTTTTGACATGACAAACTCTCAATAGTCACAACACAATTAATTTCCAACACAAATATTAATATTACTCATCAATATTAATCTTGCGTATGCAATTTATGGTAAGATTTGTCGCGGCAGTAAGTCGTCTTTGAAGAATGATGCGTATACCTGGCATGGACTGAACTGTGCTGATGCGTTGTGCGTTTCTCATCACACAGGCTGTACAACCACATAGAGGCCGCAAGTAGACTACAGTCAGGATGCGATTACTCCCTGTTCAAAGTAAGTCCGAAGCGTGTATAGTTCAGCAAGTTCTGCTATTGCCCTTGGTCAGTACTTGGTAATACCTGATAGGAGGATGGTGATGGGGGTATATTGGGAATGTGTGAGGCGTGAAATACCCGTATATATAATTTTACCATTAGCAGGAAAAACTTTTTTTGTCAGTGCGTCAGAATCTCTAGAGATGCTAATTCTAATGTTTTTAAGGCGAGGCAGGTGTTACCTTGGGTTTAATCAGTTAGGTTGCGTAAGGTGAAGGGTGGCCCTTCTCTCTTCAGCAAGGCACCCCTCTCTCTGTTTTCGCCCGATTCCCCTGTCCACCAGCCTTCTTGCATAGTGGCGTGGCACAGTGAAAGGCTCTAATTCTTTCTGCGTCATCTCTGCTCAGACTGGAATCAAACCGATGTGGGAGGACACGAAAAACAAGAGCGGTGGCCGATGGACGATCAACCTCAATCGACTGCAGTGCATTAACGACCTGGATAGTTACTGGTTAGAGACGGTAAGCGTGCGCGCGGCGTCACGCGTGTAAGCGCTACAGATCGTGGCGAGGGCAAGATGAGTGGTAGTAGAAGCAGCGGGGGGGGGGGGGTTACCCGTCGATTCACGTTCTTTGCCGTCGCGTAATTTTAAAAAAACCTGCATTCTCGGGCAACCGAATCGAGATGCTTTTTTATTTTTTTCCAAACTGCGAGCGTTAAAATATATTTCCCGTGTGCGTTACCCTGGCAGCATTTCTGCTGTTGGTAGCCAAAAATCTTTTCCCTGTGTTATGCTTTTGTAGAAGTACATACGTAGAACATGCAAGTAATTATCCAATAAACGCATATATGTCCTAAACTGAGTTTGCCAAAACGAGTCGCAGGTTTGCGCGATCGCACGTCAATCGTTATCGAATTTCCACGAGAATTCTCCATCGATCGGCGCAAGATGATCTTTCGCGATCGTTTCGAGCACGACGTCCCGCGAATCGTCGCAACACCTGACCTCGAGTCGTCCGCGACCTCTGACCCCTCCCTGATGCTCGCGTTCGTCTGCTCTCACAGTTGCTGTGCCTCGTGGGAGAGGCGTTCGACGAGCAAAGCGACGACATCTGCGGCACAGTCGTGCAGATCCGCACGAAGGGCGACAAACTCGCCGTCTGGACGGGAGACCTCCGCAACAATGACGGCATCCTAAAAATCGGGTGAGCGTGCGCGCGTGAGATTGTGTGCTCCGCGAGCGGGGTTCGTGCGCGCTTGCCACAGTCGTCACTAGTTTCGAGCTGTTTCTGTATTTCTATATTATCTTCTTTTTTTATATATATATATTCTATTCTATTATACATATTATCTTATTTCTCAATATCAATTCTCAATTATATTATATTGATAATATCGTATATCATAGTCATAATTTTATGCAACTTCAGACTACAATCGCAATAGTCATTGTTCTTAGATCGTCAATATATCTTGTGCAACGTTGGAGCGAGACGCGATCGGTCGAACCCTCGGCCGTTTCGTCGGACCCCCCGCATTCGCGTCTTTGTTCCGGCGCTTTAATTCTGAGCGCGTGCTTTCTGTTCTTACTTGCAGCATGAAATACAAGGAGCGATTGGGTCTGCCAAACAAGGTGTGCGTGATGGGCTACCAGGCGCACGCCGACTCGATGGTGATATGCGGATCTATGCCGGCGCAGAACCGGTTCACTGTATAACGGTTGCCACCGCTCTAGCTTTCTACAGACACTAATCAACGTTTACCATCTTTTCGCCACCCCCGCGTTTAAATTTCTGGTCGGTCGCCGGCGGCGCCGCGGGGTCTTCTCTCTGTCGTGTGGGTTTTCCGTCTTCAGTCATCGTGAGCAACAGTGTAACAGTGGCGAGCGGCGGCTGCGGCGTCGGAAACAAAGTTACTCTCAACGTCGTCCTCACGGTTGACCTCTTCCTCGTAGACCTCTTCCTCGTAGACCTCTATGCCCCGTATACTGCGTACGAGAAACACACTGTACTGCGTCGCTGTCGACAGTCTACGAGAAAAGTTTTTTTTTTATAATTTAGAGGTTTAATGATAAGATAAACGTTAAGACTAATTCTGCGTCCGACGACAGGGCTGCCGGATTTTGGGGGTGGACGGTTGCCCGTCCGGGTGGCGGGTTGACTCTCACGAGCGTACGTTGCCGAGAGGTTTCCTGTCGGTTTCGGACGTTAATGACCTCACCAGGTGGCAGCATGTGTTTTCGTCGCAAAAAATCTCGCCTCTCGATTCGGCGTTCTGTTCCCCTCGCTTCCTTCCTCACTCCCCCGCCTTCCTTCACCTCACACTCTCCTTTCTCTAACATTTTCGGCAGGTGTGCTTGCCACGGCAGCGTTCGTTGGTGTGTGCCACAGATTCCGCGAAAATTGCGGCTCTCGGGACGAAATCGCGCGACGCTGTCTCGGAAATAAGCGAGCGTTCGTGCTTCCTACGCGCGCGCGTTTGCCCCCGGTACTGCAGCATGTGCATGTGGCTGTCTCTCGTCCCGCTACTACGTTGGATGGTTTCTTTCTGTTATTCGCGCGTTAAAGCGGATAAACCTCGCAGCTAGATGCATATATATACCTACTGTAAGCTCGTCTGTGTTGCAAAAATTCACTACAACTCATTTGTATTGCTACTTTCATAACATTTCTTCTCAAAATCTAAACGAAATTACTTCTCTTACGAAAGTAGCACCACAGTGATGTTTACACGTCCGGGACACAGCGGAGCGATCGGCTCGATTCATTAACTGTTCCTTTCTATGATAAAACAAGTTAGGCCTACTGCTAGCGGGCCGACATGGTTCAAGAATAGAGAACATGGGTTCCATTGAGACCTATGTCATTTTCGTAAATGTGGAGGTAGCCCCTTTAAAATCGAGAGGGGTGCTGTTGAGGGTGTTCTTTGTTCATATCGACCGATAAACATTATGTGAGTTAACAGGAAGTGTCGAAAAAAATGCTGTTTCGTTCTTAAAACGTGTCGGCGCGTAAAGTCCGGAGAGGGAAGAACTTTGCATCGTCGTAGTCGGCGTCTTAACACGCTCCGGTTAAGTTACGAGTTACGAAGAGTGTGGGTTTGAGAAGAGTGTAGCCCAGACGTTTCGTCTGGCAGTGCGCCGCCGCGCAGAGCGGGCGCGTTTTTTTTAGCTCCGTTTGACAATTAACGACATTGATTTTCGTTGTTTTTTTTATTTATTGTCAGTACGTGTGTGCGCGGCGCGCGCGCGTTCTGCGATAGTCGTGACCGGTGACGCGGCATCAAGCTTTGACGAGCGACGCTTGTTTTGGCGCTCCCCGCCGCCCCCGCCGCGTATCTCTTGAGTGAAGCTTCAGCCTGAGTCGAGATCACCTGACCGATGTTACATTCACGAGCGGCGCCCCCTGTATAAATACATATGTGCAGTAATGTGATCTAGGCATCATATAGCAGACAGCCGCGGCTCCGTGCATGCCCCGTGGGACAGTACCGCAATGTGGCAGCACTAGTGTTATGATTAGGGTTAGGATCAGGGTTAGGGTTACGGTTAGGGTTAGGGCTAGGATTAGGGTTAGGGTTAGGGTTAGGGTTAGGGGTATAAGGCCATGTCTAGTACGGAGGTATGACTGTGGAATCTTTCTGTGGAAGATTTGGACTTTGAAGTATACGTCAACTGTATCACGTGACTGTCTCTCCACGCCCGGGGGATAGCAACACCCATGCACCGTATCTATATACATGCACCGTACCTAGATGACATCATCAACTTCACGTTCGTGATTTATCTCTAACTGTTAAACGTCTGTATTCTTATTTCCGTAATCATTCCCTTTGAGATCTTCGTCATGCACAATGTTATTAGTTGGATTATTATTATTATTATTTTATCAGTTGCATTGGATTAAGGGTTTCAGTGAGAATTAATGATTGATTAACGAAATGTGTTTCTATGCTTTGGCTGTTCGTTTTGGATTTGGCTTTTAAAAAAATTTTGGTTTTGGTTTTTGCTTTCCAAATTATTTTGGTTTGTTTTAATGTTTTTAGCGATTTTTCTTTCGGGTTTTCAAATTTCGGGTCATATCGTACCTAGACGCTGTTACTACCTAAGCGATGGCAGTCTGATATCGCTACAGCGAACCAAACGAAAGTGAAAGTGAAAGTGAAATCGGCGATGAGAACTGAAACCGTGTTAAGCAATTGTGACATGAGTAAGGCCATTTCATCTTTGCAAATAAACAATCGTACCCTATAGCAACATGCGCAAGCAAATAAAATCTGGAAAAAAACACTAAATGGCGTTTTTCGTTCTTTTCGTCTTACAATGTTAACAAAACAAAACAAACGCGGTCGAATCATACACTTGCTGGCCCTCTCTCAGAAACTAAGAACTCAGAACTCTCAAAAAATTTGTCTTAACATAAGCATTAATTTACAATGTTTCTGACGATAAAATGCATAACTATGGTACGTATTTCTTTTGTTTTTCCCTGAGCTGCTATAGACTGCGCCGCTAACACACGTTAGACTCCATGTACCTGTAGAGAGCAGCGATGTGAAACGACGTTGGGTGAGTCTATGGGACGCGATCCCGCGGTCTTTGCTCTGACATCACTCGACTATCGTCTCCATCGTCCATCGTTGCGCGTCGCCTTATTCCGTGTCGTCATTGCGTTATCGAATTCAGGCCGAACGAAAGCGGGCGCGCGTGTGTGTGTGCGTGCGTGTGTGTGCGTGTGTACTGTGTGCGTGCGTGTGTGCGTGCTGTGTGCGCTGACACTGTATACTGACAAGAATAAATAATAACACAATTGTGTTGTTATCCACTCTTGATACTGACCGCGACAACAATGAATGAGGGTAATTCATTACAATTGGAAGTGATTACAGTCACTAGATGGCGTCACCTGACCGTTAATAATCATTCGTGACTACGTTCTAGAACGCATTATTCTCTGCAACAACAATGTATACTGACCGCGACAACAATGAATGAGGGTAATTCATTACAATTGGAAGTGATTACAGTTACTTTGGACAATTATTAGCGTAACAATGAACGGAGACGTACAAAGCGGCACACTCGGAGCGTGAACGTGAATTGTATGATATATATTAAAACATCATGGCGACATGCGATAAATGCTCCGACTCCATTCAGAGAGTTAGAATGTTCACATGCGACATTATTATTGAGAGATAAGTATCGATTATTGACCGGAGAAATAGGTTGATTGACATGGATTGGTCCACCGTTTGCATCCCGGTTTAAATTCGGAGGATTATCAACTTGATAGCATTCTACTGCATGCGCGCGTTGAAATAGTCGTGTAAAGAGATCATTAGCATATTCATTATATTGAGATAAAGGTTAAGATAAAGAGCTACACCAACAGTGCAGTTGTTTTACCAGATGCGTTTATTAATGATAAATATTAAATTAGCGATTGAAAATAACATGATAACAAATAAATAAGAAACAATAACAAAATGGCGTCACAAACGTCACAATTGATCGACACGTAGAGGTCAAAGATGGGTCAATGGTCATCATCACCCGTGAACGCAAACCATTCTTTCCGTTTCCGGCATCTCTGCTTCTTCCAGGAACAGGTTTTTATTCTAGCTTTCCACTATAGATGCTTTTTTTCTCCTCATCGCCGCCCCTCTTTTTCCCCATCCGCATATTTGCTCAGACATGATCGCGGTGTAGTGAACTCACAATGATGCAATAAACGACTAGTTTGCAAATAAAAAGTGTCTGTGTGTGTGTGTGGGAGAGAGAGAGAAGAGAGAGAGAGAGAGAGAGAGAGAGAGAGAGAGAGAGAGAGAGAGAGAGAGAGAGAGAGAGAGAGAGAGAGAGAGAGAGAGA
>NW_014578350.1:47628-50071 GCF_000485595.1 Priapulus caudatus
ATATTCTATTCTATAACATACATATTATCTTATTTCTCAATATCAATTCTCAATTATATTATATCGATAATATCGTATATCATAGTCATAATTTCATGCAACTTCATACTACAATCGCAATAGTCATTGTTCTTAGATCGTCAATATATCTTGTGCAACGTTGGAGCGAGACGCGATCGGTCGAACCCTCGGCCGTTTCGTCGGACCCCCCGCATTCGCGTCTTTGTTCCGGCGCTTTCTGAGCGCGTGCTTTCTGTTCTTACTTGCAGCATAAAATACAAGGAGCGATTGGATCTGCAAAACAAGGTGTGCGTGATGGGCTACCAGGCGCACGCCGACTCGATGGTGATATGCGGATCTATGCCGGCGCAGAACCGGTTCACTGTATAACGGTCGCCACCGCTCTAGCTTTCTACGGACACTAATCAACGTTTACCATCTTTTCGCCACCCCCGCGTTTAAATTTCTGGTCGGTCGCCGGCGGCGCCGCGGGGTCTTCTCTCTGTCGTGTGGTTTTTCCGTCTTCAGTCATCGTGAGCAACAGTGTAGCAGTGGCGAGCGGCGGCTGCGGCGTCGGAAACAAAGTTACTCTCAATGTCGTGCTCAACGTTGACCTCTTCCTCGTTGACCTCTTCCTCGTAGACCTCTATGCCCCGTATACTGCGTACGAGAAACACGCTGTACTGCGTCGCTGTCGACAGTCTACGAGAAAAGTTTTT
This sequence comes from Priapulus caudatus, assembly GCF_000485595.1. NCBI lineage: Eukaryota > Metazoa > Priapulida > Priapulimorpha > Priapulimorphida > Priapulidae > Priapulus > Priapulus caudatus. Next base: position 48,348 of record NW_014578350.1, read on the forward strand.
TTTTTTAGAATTGAGAGGTTTAATGCTAAGATGAACGTTAAGACTAATTCTGTGTCCGACGACAGGGCTGCCGGATTTTGGGGGTGGGGCGCCGTCGACGGTTGCCCGTCCGGGTGGCGGGTTGACTCTCACGAGCGTACGTTGCCGAGAGGTTTCCTGTCGGTTTCGGACGTTAATGACCTCACCATTCAGGTGGCAGCATGTGTTTTCGTCGCAAGAAATCTCGCCTCTCGATTCGGCGTTCTGTTCCCCTCGCTTCCTTCTTCACTCCGCCGCCTTCCTTCACCTCCCACTCTCCTTTCTCTAACATTTTCGGCAGGCGTGCTTGCCACGGCAGCGTTCGTTGGTGTGTGCCACAGATTCCGCGAAAATTGCGGCTCTCGGGACGAAATCGCGCGACGCTGTCTCGGAAATAAGCGAGCGTTCGTACTTCCTACGCGCGCGCGTTTGCCCCCGGTACTGCAGCATGTGCAGGTGGCTGTCGCTCGTCCCGCTACTACGTTGTATTGTTCCTTTCTATTATTTGCGCGTTAAAGTGGATAAACCTCGCAGCTAGATGCATATATATACCTACTGTAAGCTCGTCTGTGTTGCAAAAATTCACTACAACTCATTTGTATTGCTACTTTCATAACATTTCTTCTCAAAATCTAAACGAAATTACTTCTCTTACGAAAGTAGCACCACAGTGATGTTTACACGTCCGGGACACAGCGGAGCGATCGGCTCGATTCATTAACTGTTCCTTTCTATGATAAAACAAGTTAGGCCTACTGCTAGCGGGCCGACATGGTTCAAGAATAGAGAACATGGGTTCCATTGAGACCTATGTCATTTTCGTAAATGGGGGGGTAGCCCCTTTAAAATCGACAGGGGTGCTGTTGAGGGTGTTCTTTGTTCATTTCAACCGATAAACATTATGTGAGTTAACAGGAAGTGTCGAAAAAAATGCTGTTTCGTTCTTAAAACGTGTCGACGCGTGAAGTCCGGAGAGGGAAGAACTCTGCGTCGTCGTAGTCGGTGTCTTAACACGCTCCGGTTAAGTTACGAGTTACGAAGAGTGTGGGTTTGAGAAGAGTGTAGCCCAGACGTTTCGTCTGGCAGTGCGCCGCCGCGCAGAGCGGGCGCGTTTTTTTTAGCTCCGTTCGACGATTAACGGCATTGATTTTTGTTTGTTTTAGATATTTATTGTCAGTACGTGTGTGCGCGGCGCGCGCGTGCGCTTTGCGAAAGCCGTGACCGGTGACGCGTCATCAAACTTTGACGAGCGACGCTTGTTTTGGATATACATGCACCGTACCTAGATGACATCATCAACTCCACGTTCGTGATTTATCTCCAACTGTTAAACGCCTGTATTCTTACTTTCGTGATTATTCCCTTTAAAATCTTCGTCATGCACAATGTTATTAGTTGGATTATTATTATTATTATTTTATCAGTTGCATTTGGATTAACGGTTTCAGTGGGAATGATTGATCACAGCGAAATGTGTTTCTATGTTTCGGCTGTTCGTTTTGGATTTGGCTTTTAAAAAAATTTTGGTTTTGGTTTTCACTTTCCAAATTATTTTGGTTTGTTTTAATGTTTTTAGCGATTTTTCTTTCGGGTTTTCAAATTTCGGGTCATATCGTACCTAGACGCTGTTACTACCTAAGCTATGGCAGTCTGATATCGCTACAGCGAACCAAACGAAAGTGAAAGTGAAAGTGAAATCGACGATG
>NW_014578350.1:50081-60557 GCF_000485595.1 Priapulus caudatus
GTTAAGACTAATTCTGTGTCCGACGACAGGGCTGCCGGATTTTGGGGGTGGGGCGCCGTCGACGGTTGCCAGTCTGGGTGTCGGGTTGACTCTCGCGAGCGTACGTTACCGAGAGGTTTTCTGTCGGTTTCGGACGTTAATGACCTCACCAGGTGGCAGTACGTGTTTTCGTCGCGAGAAATCTCGCCTCCCGATTCGGCGTTCTGTTCCCCTCGCTTCCTTCCTCACTCCCCCCGCCTTTCTTCACCTCCCATTCTCCTTTCTCTAACATTTTCGGCAGGTGTGCTTGCCACGGCAGCGTTCGTTGGTGTGTGCCATAGATTACGCGAAAATTGCGGCTCGGGACGAATTCACGCGACGCTGTCTTGGAAACAAGCGAGCGTGCGTACTTCCTACGCGCGCGCGTTTGCCCCCGGTACTGCAGCATGTGCAGGTGGCTGTCGCTCGTCCCGCTACTACGTTGTATGGTTTCTTTCTGTTATTTGCGCGTTAAAGCGGATAAATCTCGCAGCTAGATACATATATATACCTACTGTGAGCTCGTCTGTGTTGCAAAAATTCACTACAACTCAATTGTATTGCTACTTTCATAACATTTCTTCTCAAAATCTAAACGAAATTACTTTTCTTACGAAAGTAGCACCACAGTGATGTTTACACGTCCGGGACACAGCGGTGCGATCGGCTCAATTCATTAAAAAACAAGTTAGGCCTACTTCTAGCTGTGTGACATTGCCTCGTCTGACGCGATTTTGAAACTCCTAATGTTTGTAGCACTTCTCTGGCTCAATGAGAACATTTCGTGATGTTTGCACACTGTAAAGTAAGTAGTATCGAACCGTAAGTATGCTCACAGTAGGTATATATAGGCTTTTTGTTGCGAGGTTTATCCACTTTAACGTCCTCTGTACGTGCAAGCGGGTGCATCTATTTACCGAAACTGCGGAAAGCATGCCGTGCTGGCTTGGCTTCTTTGTTCACGAAAAGTAGATGGCGTGTTTTGTACTATAGTAGCGCGTGGTAAAAGTTATGATAATAATAGTAATAATAATATTGATGATTACTATCGTACTAATTTTGATAAGAAAAGTCTGGAAAACGTGGCCTTTTCGAACGTAAATGTTGGCGGGCCGTTTCTGTTTTGCGACGTCGGAAACCGCTTCAGCGGGCAGCATAGGTGGCGCTACCCGACGTGCTCCCGCTCATCTCTGGTTAAACGTATTTTCTGCATTGGCCGGGGTGGGGGCGGTCGGCCGTCGTCCGTCGTTCGTCTCTGGTGTTTCGTTCGCCGTCCGCGACCGTCAGAGTAGTAATACAGTCTCGGCTCCCGTAATTATAATAATTATGCTATTAAGCTGACGAGATTAACCATCTCGGCGTTTATAAGCGCAGGCGAGACTGAGCTGTTCTGCGGACGACCGCGGCTAGACGGGTTCCTCGTTCTACAACCTCTTCCGTTCTTAAAACGTGTCGGCGCGTGAAGTCCGGAGAGGGAAGAACTCTGCGTCGTCGTAGTCGGCGTCTTAACACGCTCCGGTTAAGTTACGAGTTACGAAGAGTGTGGGTTGAGAAGAGTGTAGCCCAGACGTTTCGTCTGGCAGTGCGCCGCCAGGCAGAGCGGGCGGTTTTTTTTTTAGCTCCGTTCGACGATTAACGGCATTGATTTTTGTTTGTTTTAGATATTTATTGTCAGTACGTGTGTGCGCGGCGCGCGTGCGCTTTGCGAAAGCCGTGACCGGTGACGCGGCATCAAGCTTTGACGAGCGACGCTTGTTTTGGCGCTCCCCGCTGCCCCCGCCGCGTATCTCTTGAGTGAAGCTTCAGCCTGAGTCGAGATCGCCCGACCGATGTTACGTTCACGAGCGGCGCCCTCTGTAGGCGAGGGACCCGAGAATTCGCGACATTTCTCGGGGCAGTGTGAACGACAGCCGCCGCCGCAGTTTGCTAGCCCGCGATGTTATAGAGGGCGCCACCGATTACCGCCGCGAGACGTCCGCGACAGTGAAACGCTTCAACCGTTGTTGTCTCCGTGTTGTGTTCCGGTGATGTGTGAGATATTTATGACGATGACCCCTTCTTGCTCTACCCTACCCTACCCTGCCCCTTCAACTAGTTTTTTGTTTGCAAAACAAGGTGTTATTTCATAGCTACTCTGATCGTATTAAGACCGCACTTACGTGTATTGATTTTTATATTGGAATAAATGACAGTATATCCAGTGTAAGACGTTTGTTACCTTCTGCAAATTATCTTTGTTTATTGATCGTCGTTTTTGTTTACTTGTTTTCGCCGGTTGTGTTTAGAGGTAGAGTGGAACAGTACAGAGCACAAATGTACAGAAACTCAACCATTTACAAGACTCTTATAAGACACGTAGTCTATCTGCTGTCTATGGTTGGTCCATCGGGGGCGTACCCAGACATTTTTTTTATGGTAGTAAAATATGCAGCTCAAGTTGTTTATTTTTACTGGGAAATGCCTTGCCGTGCGACATCCTGGCGTAATGACAGCTGTAGTCATTATCTTATCACAACGCATAATTCTGTAGAGCGCGCAACTGAAGCGTTATAGTTAGTTGTTTTGTTTTACAGTAAAAAGGTCATCGCTACTCTCTCTTTTATTCTGAAAATTTTTAACGTATGGCATAATTGCGTACTTTGGCGTATAGGTAGCACATACGCGGCCTGGCCATCGTACTGCAGAAATAATAAATTTTTACCACGGTAGCAATAATTCAATTAATTAGGGTTAATTATGGCCTTTTCACCTAATAATAGGCCTTGTAATACATAATTTAACTGAGGTAGAAATATTTCAGCTTCTGTTAAATTATGTGTACCAACGCCTCTGATCGAGTAATAGGACAATAATTTTACCAGGGTGAAAATAACAAAAACTTGTTGGTTTACAAGAAAACTTAAAAGACGCGTGGTTTAATGTTGTCGGTGCTTTAGAATTTTTACCCGTTCCGGTTAAAATATTATTTCTATGGCCCTACAGTAAAAAACAGTTTATCTGCAGTTAAATTATGTGTAACAAGGCTACTGACTGGGTTAAAAGGGCCATAATTTAACTGCGGTAAAATTACAAGCGCCATCGTTGCACCCAATGCCTGGCAGAGGCTTTCTTATATGCAATTTAATTTAGGAGGCCACGTTGGAAATTATTTTATTTAGCTGTTTAATTTAACCACGGTCGGGGAATTCAGTTTGGAGGAAAGACTTTTAGTGGTATTAAAATTTATGGTGTAGCAAGGCCGACGTGATCGAGTAAAAGGCCAAAGTAATAATATTGGTACCGGGTCATGGGTGAAAACTCATCAGTTTCCAAGAAGACTCTTAAAAGACATGTAGTTTATATCAATGTCGTCATCTTTGTTAATCTGTTGTGGTCTGGATCTCTTTTCGTCTTTGTTTATATCTGTCGTCGTCTTTGCTTATCTGTGCGAAAGGTGGTTGTGTTTAGAGGTTGATCAGCACAAATAAAATAAATACAGAAACGAGTTGGTTTACAAGAAGACTCAGAAGACACCTTTATTTTCGGATCTAGGGTTGGTACACGTGGAATGTCTGCAGACAACTTCGTAGACTTTCGTACAACTTCGTAGGTCGCCGAAACGCACGTCGTGCAGAGCTGGGAACCTCTCGACATGCAGGCGCCCCCTCGCGTCCGGTCGCCATGGAAACGCGTCCGGCATGGGGCGACGCAATGAGAGTGCAACCACCGAGATGGAGACGATGATCGACGCGCGATCTTCTCACGTCGAGCGAGGCAACGAGAGACGTGGAAATCACGAAAGGTCGGACGCGCAAACACGCGCAAACACGCGCAAACACGCGCAAACACGTAAACGAACGCGCGACGCCACGCTGACGTCGACGCAAACACGGCGACAACAGGAGTATCGTCTGAGCTTAGGAAAACAAAACACAAACACAACGCAATCAAAAGTAAAACTCCCGACACGAATTAAAACACTAGCTCCCGCTACGCATCCCGCCTCTGGTACTGCCACGCACATGACGCGACGTTTCCTCTGCTTTAGATGGCAACTATTTCGACGACGATTTCGAGACTATAATTATGAAGGAAGCGCGATCGGCCCGCCACCGACAGATGTTCGCTTGTTAAGATTCGATTGTCAATACCCGGCGCCAGTAACGTCGCCGTGATTCCGTATAGAGACGAGCGGGGGTCACTCGCACGCGGCCATCGATCTTCTCTCTCGACTGTTCAAATAGCGGCGACTCGTCCCCAACAACCGGTGCGGGTGACGCCGCTCCAAAATTAGTTCCGCAGCAATATTAGTTCTGTTGTCATGATTTCTCGGCCTCTGATTTCCCAACTGTACACGACCGAGGCGTTCTCCGCACCGCCTCGCCTCAGATACACTGCTTCCTGGTGATTTCCCCAGTAAATTTATTCGTCATCTAGAAATAAACAAAATGGAGAGAGTAAGTCTCAAGTGATATGCTCGTGGTAATATTTGTTTTTCAAGTCTTTAACAGCTTGCTGGAAAAATGTGATGTGTGCAGTCGTAAACAAAATTTCTGACAATTTTCTGTTGTTCAGATACATAATCTAGAAATGAAATGTGCTTCGAACTTGATGTCAATAAGAATAGATGAGTATTTAAAAAACCTGAACAAATTTTAAGCCACGTACCATCATCATCGTCATCATCATCATCATCCTCATCATCGCTCTCATCATCGTCCTCATCGTCTTCGTCAAAATCATCATCATCCTCATCGTCGTCATCGTCATCATCTTGCATCTTCCCTTGCGATTTCATTCCATTCTTCGCCTTTGTCTTCTCTGAAAAAAGCAACGAAAAATCCATGATTACAATAAAAAAAACTCGAACACATTTTCTAAAGTCGCCTAAAGGACGAAGAGAGACAATACTTAAAAAAACAAAAACAAAAAACAAAGCAGGAATAAAAAGGCAGCAGAGTAGGCAGCAACGCATCCCCGCATCATACCCTCGAGGATTGAAGAGTCACAAGAAACGAGACCAATCTCTAATTACACCACGCCTACACACATACACGCACACACGTACCAGCATTCTTCTTTATGCCCTTCTTGGTCGCCTTGCCCTTTGCGCGCGCGTACTGTAGCACCAGCTTGCCTCCCTTCACCTCCTTGTCCTTACAACTGTCGTGCGCCGCCTTCGAATCCTCGATGTTCACAAACTCGACAAAGACGCAGCTGCGAAGTGAGAGAGAGAGAGATTGTCAGGTTAGAATTAGCGCATCTTATTCACAAAACAAACAAACAAACAAACTCCCGTCGCATACAAGCGACAAAAGAATTACGCTCCGCAAAAAAATTTCGCAGTTTTCAGATCTTTTCGAATTTTCGGGATCGCGGGCGAGAAAGATTGCGGACCTCCCACCGCGCGCGCCGGTCCACGATTTCTTGCGCGCACGTCGGTCCACAGGGGGCAGCAGTGCTGTGCCGCGTCGTACTTACTGCGTCAGAGATCCTCTCTGGGGGAACCTGATGTCCTTGGCTTTTGTGAAGACCTTTCTCAAGTCCAGCTCCGTCGCTCCCTCTCCGAATCCGGTGACGTAGAGAATGTGCGGATCGAACTTGATGTCTGCAAGAAACGCACGCACGCACGCACACACACGCTGTAAATCAAGGCACGCTGATCAGACGCTTGGAGTTGGAGTCGGAGAATTTACGGGACGTCGCAAATTACAGGACCCCCCAAAAAAGAGAACCCTACCACGATCGCTCAGAGAGTAAGAGCCAGCCAGCGAGCGAGCGACAGAGAGAGAGGTGAAGTGCATCCTAGGCTTCTACACGTGTTACAGTCTTCCCCCAGGTCGGGAGGCGGTAGCAGGGTTCTCCAAGCTTTTTCATTATAGCATGGCGGGTGCTGCCTTTACGGTCCTAGTTGCAAATCGCCGAAGGCGGTTTGCGTGCTAGGGGGGTCCGGGGGCTATGATATTTAGAGTGGCTGGTGCATTTTAGGATGGCGGGGCTTGACGATATATGTGCTCTTGGAGAACCCTGGGTGAGATCCCCCCCCAACCGCCCCTGCAGTTAGTATAGGGAGTACAACCCCTGCAGCGACCCCCCCCCCCTACAGTGCTGGAACTTACTCGGTTGCTGGCCTGGCTTTGTCGATGTGGCGCCGCCGCTGCGCTTGCTGCCGCAGAAGTCGATATGCAGCGGCTTGCCATCCAGCTTCTTGTTCTTCAGCTTCTCCATGTTCTTCTCTGTGATCGCCTCGCTCTCAAACTCCAGGAAGGCAAACCTGCATCCGTGCAAGAGAGAGAGAGAGAGAGTGAGAGTGTGGGGAGGTGAAAAGAGTGTGAGAGAGGAAGAGGGAGACGGAGGAGAGTGTGAGAGAGAGAAATTGAAGGAAGGACATACAACAGGCAGAGCTTTTGCGTTGGAGAGACATTTGCGTCTTAGGAAAGCAGTACTCGCAGCACCCACGTAAATACCAGCCCACGTTAAAGGGACTACGTCACGAATTTTCTATGGTAAAATTTGTAAAAAAAATTGCCATTTTTTTACATTAAAAGTAAGAACTAACGGGACTAAACAAATTGTCAAATTCTTACCTGATAAGATTGTTTCTCAACTAGTTAAAAATCCAAAAAACCTGGACGATTTGAATTAATGTTCTCAACATTAATTACTTGCTATGGGCTATGTATTCGGTCATGAGTGTATGTTCACATCGAACAATATATTAAAATAGGAAGTATAATGCAGCATTTTAACCATAAAATGTGAACAGAATTACTTATATATATTTTTTATTATTTTTTTATTATTTAGGGTGACGTAACTACTTTAAGCAAACGGTCCCCCTCCCCCCTCACCCCGTCCTACCCGCTTGAATCAACGTATTAGCCAGCGAGCCGTGCAGCCGTAATTTGCACGATCAGTTTTGAAACGGCATGACCAAAAATGTGTAGCACGGCCTAAAATATTGATCTAAAGCCTTCGGCAGTCTTGGCTGAGACACACATACAAAAAAATTTCACTCCCAAATATTTTTTCTGCACTCCCACAATACTCATTCCTGGCTAATACCCTGTGCCCTACCCGCTTGAATACGCACCAGGACGGTGTCTTCTTCTTGTCCTTGCTCTTGTAGTAACCCTGGCGTATGCGCACATCGCGGATCTGCGGCGACAGAGCCTTCAGCGCGGCCACCGTCACCGTCTGCTCGAGCATGCCAACGTAGAGACAGCGTCGCTGCTTCTCCTCTGCAACGACGAGAGTGCAGGTGAGCGAGGGAGGAGTGCGCGTGTGGGAGAAGGGAGGTGTGCGCGTGTGGGAGGAGGGAGGAGTTCGCGTGTGGGAGGAGGGAGGAGTGCGTGTGGGAGAAGGGAGGAGAGTGCGTGTGCGAGCGAAGGGAGGAGTGCGCGGTGTGGAAAGGGAGGAGAGAGTGCAACGTGTCGCCCGGAGAAGGGAGGAGTGCGAGTGGGAGGAGGGAGGAGAGTGCACGCTGAGCGAGGAGGAGTGCGTGTGGGAGGAGGGAGGAGAGTGCGTGTGGAAGAAGGGAGGAGAGTGCGTGTGGGAGGAGTGCGCGTGTGAGAGAGGGAGGAGAAGTGCGTGTGGGAGGAGGGAGAGTGGCGCGTAGTGAGGAGGGAGGAGAGTGCATTGGGAGGAGGGAGAGTGAGCCGTGTGCGAAGAGAGGGAGGAGAGTGCGTGTGGAAGGAGGAGGGAATGTGCGCGTGTGAGAGGAGGGAAGGAGAGTGCACGCGTGAGGAGGGGGGAGGAGTGCCGCGGTGTGGAGAAGGGGAGGAGAGTGCGTGTGGGAGGAGGGAGGAGTGCGCGTGTGGAGGAGGGAGGAGATGCTACGCGGGAGGGGGGAGGAGTGCGGCGTGTGGGGAGGAAGGGAGGAGAAGTGCGTGGGGAGGAAGGAGGAGTGCGTCGTGTGGAGGAGGAGGAGAAGTGCAAGCGCGTGGGAGGGGGGAGGCAGTGCGGCGTGTGGAGAACGGGAGGATGAGTGCGTGTGGAGGAAAGGAGTGCGCGGTGGAGAAGGGAGGAGAGTGCACGTGTGGAGGGGGAGTGCGGCGTGTGGGAGACAGGGAGGAGAGTGCACGTGTGGAGGAGGAAGGAAGTGCGCGGTGTGAGAGGAAAGGGAGGAGGAGGAGAGTGCGTGTGGGAGGAAGGAGGAGTGCGCGTGTGAGAGGAGGGAGGAGAGTGCACGTGTGGGAGGGGAGGTGCCGCGTGTGGGAGAAGGGAGGAGTGCGCGGTAGGAAGAAGGGAGAGTGGGGGCATGTGGGAGATGGGGGAAAAAGGAGTGCACGTGTGGGAGAAGGAGGGAGTGCACGTGTGGAGGAGGAAAGAGGACACCAGGAGGGAGGACATGTGCGTGTGTTTTTAGAGGAGGAGAGAGCGCGAAGCAGGGAGGGAGGGAGGAGGGAGGGAGGGAGGGAGGGAAAAGAGAGTATGAGGGAAGCGTGTGCGTGAGAAGAGGTTGAGAGCGTGCGATTATATCTGGTTTCGCGCGAGGCCAGGGTTTGAAAATCAGAATGCAGGCCCGATATACCCGCGCCTAAAAAGGGAACCGAGAAACATTGGTATCCACAGCTGGCAGGGAAACTTCGAAGATCACATGTTCATTATTATATCAATTTCTCACCAATATTGTATCAATGTCACAACTCACCGATCTGGTGCAGTTCTTTCGTACTTCTTCCTGCCCTAGTTTAATGGCTGAAAAGTGGGAAGAAAGCAAGTTAGACTAACCTACCCTCTAATAGATCGCAACGAGTAAATAGAGATCGTCCCTGATTGGCAATAGAAGATTCGGAGTAACTGAACGTGATATCGTCTGACATGGGTCGTGAATACTCAGTCACCTGTTAGATTAACCCTGTTAACTGTTGGCTTCTTTGGCCGAATGTTTTCGATTCGGTGTTCTGATTTTCTCTTCTGTGAGATTTTGTGCCCCGCCGGCCAATCTCGGCTGTTTGTTTTGTGACTTCTTAGAATTTTGCCTTGTGGAACGCGGCAGCCTCTTCCTCATCTGCGAAACAACTTAATTAATGATTTATCTAATTACTAGTTGTCTATTGATTGTTATGTGTGATGGCAATAACAGAGTTCGTGACTGCAACTCATGTTAAACATTTACATCAATGCGTAACCATATTCGTTGTTTTTGTTTTACTCGCACATTTCATAATGAGTTGATGTTACAAAATCACAACAGCCACGACAAAGGATGAAAATAAGTTTTACCATCGTCCCATTCTCACTTCCATATCGCGAAGTCCAAATTCTCGCCATTCTCCTAAAAACACACCACACATTTTAAAGCCAGGCGTACAACAGAGAGGGAAAAACTGACAATCAAAACTATAGGCCGCCTATTCAATGAATTCAATTCAAAAAAATTTATTTATGCACCACAATTAGCAAAGATACAATGCTATCAGAAAACATTACATGGAGGGTGAGAAGGTAGCGAAAGACCATAGGGGTCATCGCGAGTCAAGCTTAATCCCTTTAATATGTAGCAGTAGACATAATATTGAGCACTAGATATTCGTTGTATTGCAAATTAAGGAGAATTGAGATAAATTTGGCAAAATAGAAGTAGTAATGGTGCACGTATATATCAGTGAATAACAAACAAGCAAGCCAGTAATCAGTTTACAGTAATGAGGCTAAGCCATGAAATAATGTTCGTAGCAGAGAATATATATGAATTTGGATAACTTATTGAGATTAGGTATAATTCCACATCTTGGGTTACTAGTAATATACAGAACCAGGATAAAAAAATATAAAAAAATATACTCAATTCAAAGAAACATTTTATACGAGCCGTAATAATATTTAATAAGTACATTCCGCAAGAAGCTGGTTATTACCTGATACTCACCGAATCAGTCGTGTTAAAGGTAATCAAGGAGATTTTTATTTTTTTTTTACATGTCTACATTTTTGTTTTAGTGTATTCACTAACAATTTTTAGTTCCGAATGTTTTTTCTATCTATTACACACAGTTTCTTATTATTTTTATTTTTTTTTTTTCCGAGGGCACTCGTTTGTCACACAGCATGTAGCTTTAATTTTTTTTGCGCACGCCGCCGGGTACTTTCAAGTAGATGAGTAATTAAGCACTATTTCGTCTGTCATTAGACAAAATTGCTTTTTTGTGCAATTTTTCTTTTTCGCTGGGAATAAGTTTCTGGGGTCAACTAGAAATTGAATAATTTGCATTATGCAGAGCTGTGCAAAGTTAGAATGCCTTTCTTTTTCGTGGACGTCTAGAAAGCATTAGAAGTAAATTGTTCTTTTATGTTGTGTCTTCTCGTTTCGTGTTATGTTTGACATTTCCGTATTCAGGTTTTTTCGGTTGCGTAGTCTACAGCAGTGATTTCCGACCGGGTTTATAATACATGTTGTTTTTGATGGCTGAAATGTAGTTCGTGACATTGTTATAATTACTTTTGTAAAGCAGCACTTCGCGATGCACATTTTGT
>NW_014578350.1:63485-70159 GCF_000485595.1 Priapulus caudatus
CCATTCAACTGGTGCCGAAATTGGAGTCACAGGTCAAAGAGTTCAAATGGGGCACAGGCAGATTTAGACATTTTCTGAGGCATGGTCTGCGAGCGAGACGATTGAAGAAACCCTTTTTGTTTCAGCGGTGAACGCTAGCAAATTTTATGGCTTTATTGAAAGGACCATGAAAATGTCCGCTTCTGCGTGACATTGCGAAGATAAGTGTCGGATTAACCTTTTGACCCTCATAGAGGAGGGTTAAACATGGATTGTGTTGACTGCTGACAAAGGAGTGGAAACTGCTTTTGCTATTAGAGCCCCCTCCCCCGATCCTCCCTCTTCCCCCTCCCACCTTTAGTCCCCTCCCCCCCGCCCTTCCCCCACGCCTCCAGCCCACCTCTCCCTAACCCTCCATCTGCGATAGTGGGCATGTCCTAACAATGATGTGTACGCGAACTGCGTGTCTGGCATATCTGCGCCTAACAAATGTTTGGTAAACTGGGTGGTACTACGCACGACTGAAATTTTACGTTTATAATCGTAGCAACAGACCTCAGATGAGCCCAGACGCTCTGCGGCTCTTGTTACCGTACCACTATTAAATGCTTAAACGTCCTACACTACGCATGCGCTGCAGCCACACACAAGTACAAACAGTCGCCCTGTCCCAAACCCTAACCCTAACACTAACAGTAAACCAACTCGGCTATCTTATATATACAAGTGTTATAGTACCAAATACCGTCTATGACTTTATGGTGTGGAGGCGGTTTTACGCATTAGTGGTACGGTAAAAAAAACACGCCCCGGACCGCCCTGGTTTCCCTTCCCCCCTGTTTCAATTTCATCCGGGGGAGAACCTTGGATGTGTCTAGTTGATCAACTCTGTCTCTTTCCGTCTTCGATCTGGTCCCTCGGACTTTGATGACTAATATTCATGAGGTTATGACCCTCGGCAGATGTTCTTTTCTTTATGTTTCTGCCTTCTATCGTGTTACTGCATGATTATTGGCTCGTTACGCATGTGTCTGAGGTTTATAGTTGACATGCGTCTTCTTACAAATCGCCCGTTGATTGCAGAAACCCCGGAGGGGAAAAAATCCAAAAAGGAGAAGAAAGATAAGAAGCGAAAGCTGAAGGAGGAAGAGGAAGCTACCGAGGAGACTCCGAAGAAGAAGAAGAGCAAGAAGGCTGCGGCGGCGCAGGAGGAAGACGAGGAAGCGGCAGTCACAGAGGAGACACCAAAGAAGAAGAAGAAGAAGTCGAAGGAAGCAAAGGAACCTGTAGAGGCAGAGGAGGAGGAGGCTGGCGCGGAAACCGAATCGGCGAAGAAGAAGAAGAAGAAAAAGAAGAAGGAAGAAGTCGAGGCGACAGAAACCAATGGCGACGCTGCGTCAGACGACAGTGCGACGGCAATCGGTGAGACGATCAAGACGTGTTCACTTGTTTTAAATTACCCACTACTTGTTTTTATTAATTGTCACCTTAAATTGACTATGTCACGAATTTTCCATGGTAAAATTTGTAAAAAAATTGCCATTTTTTTACATTAAAAGTAAGAACTAACGTTACTAAATATATCCTCAAACTCTCACCTGATAAAAATGTTTTTACGTTGGTTAAATTTGCAAAAATCTAGACGATTTGGTAATTTCTGTTGTCTAACACTATTCCCCCAGTACTGTTCAGATACTGGCGTCTCTCTGTTTTTCACCAGGGGGAGTGCGCGTGTGGGAGAAGGGAGGAGAGTGCACGTGTGGGAGGGGGGAGTGCGCGTGTGGGAGAAGGGAGGAGTGCGCGTGTGGGAGAAGGGAGGAGTGCATGTGGGAGAAGGGAGGAGTGCACGTGTGGGAGGAGGAAAGAGCGCCAGGAGGGAGGACTGTGCGTGTGTTTAGAGGGAGGAGAGAGCGCGAAGAGGGAGGAGAGAGCACGAGGGAGGGAGGGAGGGAGGGAGAAGAGAGTATGAGGGAAGCGTGTGCGTGAGAAGAGGTGAGAGCGTGCGATTATATCTGGTTTCGCGCAAGGCCAGGGTTTGAAATCAGGGCGCAGCCCGATATACCGCGCTAAAAGGGACCGAGAACATTAGTATCCACAGCTGGCAGGGAACTTCAAGATCACATGTTCATTATTATATCATTTCTCACCAAATCGAATCAATGTCACAACTCACCGATCTGGTGCAGTTCTTTCTGTACTTCTTCCTGCCCTAGTTTAGATGCTGAAAAGTGGGAAGAAAGCAAGTTAGACTAACCTACGCTTCTAATAGATGCCGCATACGAGTAAATAGAGATCGTCCCTATTGCAATAGAATGATTCGGAGTAACTGAAGTGATATCATCTGACATGGATCGTGAATACTCAGTCACCTGTTAGATTACCCTTGTTAACTTTTGCTTTCTTTGCCGAATGTTCGATCGTGTCTGATTTTCTCTTCTGTGGAGATTTTGTGTCCCCGCCGCCAATCTCTGGCTTTTGTTTTTGTGACTTCTTAGATTTTGCTTGTGGAACCGGCACCTCTTCCTCATCTGCGGAAACAATTAATTAATGATTATCTAATTACTATTGTCTATTGATTGTCTATTGGTGACGGCAATACAGATTCGTGACTGCAAACTCATTTAAACATTTACATCAATCGTAATAATCGTTGTTTTGTTTTACTCGCCATTTTCAATAATGATTGATGTTTACAAAATCACAACGGTCACACAAAGGATGAAATAGTTTACCATCGTCCATTTCTCCTTCCATATCCGAATCCAATTCTTCGTCCATCTCCTAAAACACACACACATTTTAAGCCAGGCGTACAACAGAGAGGGAAAACTGACAATCAAAAACTATAGGGCCCCTACACATTAAAATTTTCTCACATTCATTCACAGATCCAACAATTATTAGACCGTTTGGTTCAATATCCTACTGTTTTCAGTTATTCTACTATCATACTTTTAATGATAGGTTTCAGATAAAGTTAGTTATGATTAGGTTAGAATCGGGGATATAGATGGTGAAGGGTTAGGGTTTGGGGTCAGGGTGATACTGAAGATTTTTTTCGGGGTCATACGGATTAAGAAATCCCGCACATCTTGTACTCAATAAAAAAAAATTAAAAACGAAGTGTTTTACCTCCGCGTCGCTGTCATCATCATCATCTTCTTCTTCCTCTTCTTGCACTAGCTTTGCTGGCAATGCTTTCTTCTTCTGGCTCTGCGGCTGTTGCGCCTTAGCTTTACTCTTTGTAACATTAACAGGTGCACAAAATCAGTTAGCAGAAAGGGAATTCATCTACAGCGAGATAGATATGTCATTATTTCCCACTAATTTTGCTATAATTAGAACGAATTAGTGTTGATTATAACGTACTGTTATAGTATTACAGTTTAATATGGCTAACCGACATTGATTCAACGCACGTGGTCATGGACGCACACGCGCTGCCTACATTGCTACACCAACGAAAATGTACAAAACAGTTCCCATAAAAACTCCACCTGAGATTTTTTCTACAATAGCTTGGTACTCACCGTGATTTGCTGTTTCTTCGCCATTGCAATTCGATAAAGATCTGCGTAAATTATAAGTATTAAAACGTTTACAATCAACTATAGAAGTGACTACGATCAGACACAAGTTCAGTTACAAACCACCACGAGAACATGAACGAGGCTAGAAAAGACAAGATCTCTATTATACTTCAAGCATATTTTCAAACTTAATAGTAAGCTAAAATAAATCATTAATGTGTAATATAACAAACACTTTATTTTAAAATTTTATGGTTAGAATAGACACATTTAAATATTATTTACGATTTTTAAATAGCAGATCAGTTTGAATACTACCGTATACTAAATAAGTTGTTACTCTCTGTATGAAGAAGGAGCATGCGCAGTCTTTTCAAGCAACTGCACGTGTTGGCAAAGATCAGGCGTAGTTTTTACTCTCATTAATTTCATTTGCCATTCACTAAGATGGGAACTAAGAAGGTTACAAAGGTAATTTACTTGTTTATAACAATACCATGGTAATAGAGCGTAGGTGTAGTTTGGTTTTAAACAGGTGTAGTAATTAACTTTTGTCACACGGGAGTCACGTACTGACGTAGTGCGCAGCAAAATGAGGGAGTCCGCAGTCTGAGGTTCAAAATTAAAGATATTAACAATAACGCATGGGCTTATTTTTAAGATTCATGCAGTTGCACGTCTGCCAAATTTTCTTGGGACATTAGCTGAAAAAATGCGGTAATTCCGCGAGGCCGTGCTCGAGGCGGAACGAACTAGTCCGTATCGCAGAATTTTCATGGAGTCACACGGACTCCTGCATATGTCAAATCAGGGAGTATTTGACTCCGGACTCCCGTTAATTTCGCACCCTGGGTTTAGTATGAGATTATTGAACTGTTAGTGTTACTGTTAGGTACTGCCAGTGCCAGTGCCACTGACACTGTACAGTGTACTGCTGACACACCTGTGCTGTAAATGCATGTTACTTCAACTTGTTTGTTAGGCGAACGCTGGCACACTAGTCACTATACCATTGAGTACCAACAATCGTAGACCGAATAATTCTGTCTCACATAACGTTTTATATTTTGGATGCGTTATACTGGGACAGAACGGGGTGCATTGAAATTTCGTGAGATCGCATGCAAAATGCTAGATACAATAATGTAACCGAAACACAGGATAGGGTTACAACGCGAGTGTATCCTTTTGTGTGGAGGAACCCCTGAGTGAATCACTCAGGGCAGTTTGCTGGTGCGTTTTCAGAGACTAGAACTTCCAAACTGAGTTTATTCTCAACACGAACCTTTCTCCGCTATCCTGGAACAAAAATTCGAAGTGACGAGCGGTGGATATTTCGAGCGCCATTTCTGTTGACCTGTGACGTACGCATTCCCAATGCGCATAGCGTTCGGCTAACTTTGTCATGACGTCACGACTGGCAGCAGGCATCCAATGATACATTCGATCTTGGAGTCGAAGTTAGCCGAACGTTATGCGCATTGGGAATGTATACGTCACAGGTCAACAGAAATGGCGCTCGAAATATCTGCCGCTCATCACTTCAAATTTTTGTAACAGGTTTATATAAGTTTAATACAGAGTATTGTGATACATAGTAAGTTCCAGGATAGCGGAGAAAGGTTTGTGTTGAGAATAAACTCAGTTTGGAAGTTCTAGTCTCTGAAAACACACCAGCAAACCGCCCTGAGTGATTCACTCAAGGGTTCCTCCACACAAAAGGATACACTCGCGTTGTAACCCTATCCTGTGTTTCGGTTACATTATTGTATCTAGCAAAATGCATGCGCTGATCATGCGGCCCGTACGCCGGTATCGGCGGCTAAAAAAGCCTACCGTTCCCTTCTACATGGCTTTACCTTGATACTGATGTGCGTGAATATTCACTTCAATCGTTATTCACTTCTTAAAAGATTGTTTTACATCGCAATTTACAAACAATCAGACCAATCATAGAGAGATATAAAAATAGCCTGGTTTTCTCTTGTATCTGTGGCGCTGCCGTAGGGTTAGAGGAAATATTTTATTCACGTGGGTACTACGTCGACTACTTAGAGGAAAATCACAATGGACTACTTAGAAGAAATTTATTCGGAATACAAATTTAAATTTGAAGCAAAACCAGAGCGGAACGCACGAACCCACGTGACTAAAATAATTTTCTCTAGCCCTCCTGCAGCGCCACAGATACAAGAGAAAACCAGGCTATTGTAAGGCTCGCTCTGATTGGTCTGATTGTTTGTGAATGGCGAATGTAATTTACTAAAGTGGAATGAAGCGGGGTTTCTGAAAAACAATCTTTTAAGAAGTGAATAACGATTGAAGTGAATATTCACGCACATCAGTAGCAAGGTAAAGCCATGTAGAAGGGAACAGTAGGCTTTTTTACCCGCCGATACGGGGGTACGGGCCGCATTAGCAGTGCATGCATTTTGCTAGATACAATAATGTAACCCAAACCCAAGAGGATAGGGTTACAACGCGAGCCTATACCTTTTTGCGGAGGAGGATGAAGGAAGAAGAGAAGCAGAAGCTGCGGCGGCGGCAGGGAGAAAGACGAGGAAGCGGCAGTCACAGAGGAGACACCAAAGAAGAAGAAGAAGAAGTCGAAGAAGCAAAGGAACCTGTAGAGGCAGAGGAGGAGGAGGCTGGCGCGGAAACCGAATCGGCGAAGAAGAAGAAGAAGAAAAAGAAGAAGGAAGAAGTCGAGGCGACAGAAACCAATGGCGACGCTGCGTCAGAACGACAGTGCGACGGCAATCGGTGAGACGATCAAGACAGTGTTCACTTGTTTTAAATTACCCACTACTTGTTTTAATTAATTGTCACCTTAAAATTGACTATGTCACGAATTTTCCATGGTAAAATTTGTAAAAAAATTGCCATTTTTTTACATTAAAAGTAAGAACTAACGTTACTAAATATATCCTCAAACTCTCACCTGATAAAATGTTTTTACGTTGGTTAATTTGCAAAATCTAGACGATTTGGTAATTTCTGTTGTCTAACACTATTCCCCCAGTACTGTCAGATACTGGCGTCTCTCTGTTTTTCAGCCAGCAAATTTAGGGCATATAAAGAAGGTATATAGCATGAAAAGTAACACAGAAACACTAATTGTATTTTCATACATTGATTTTGTACAAATAACACCACAACATATAT
>NW_014578350.1:72867-79029 GCF_000485595.1 Priapulus caudatus
TACTACTTGATGGTGCTAGAAATTCGTGACGTAATCACTTTAAACTTTGTTTTACTCGTTTGTTTTAATTGCGCATTGTAATCGCACGTTTTTAATTATCCGCTCGTTCGGAAACACTTTTCGTCGTCTGCGGCTGTTCGTTACACCATACGACTGTACGAAATTTTGGTAAAGACTCGCCTTTAAAAAAAAAATGATTTGCCGTGCAGGATCCATCGAGATCACACTGGAAGGAGAGAAGTTGTCGACAGCACACGATGTCTCGTTCTACTTCCGCAATGCCGGAATTCACCTGAGCAAAGTGGACATGGAGGACGGCAAAGCGTGAGTGCTGTGATTGATTGTTGGGCGCGTCTGCATGAGTGCGTTGCGCATGAGATGCAAATCGTCGGAATATTCTAGCCGTTTCTGCCGATTTCCCACTTTACAAATTTCAAGTGACGTAATATAATTATATTCGTAACCTTTTTGCCACGCATATAGACGAATTCACCCTCATAGTATTACATGTATAATATATATATATATATATATTATGTGTACCACAGTATAACTAGCGTACCAGGATATTATTCTTTATCACGTGGCATGTGTGCATTTGTTATCCAAATATAGAATCTCCTCGGCCAAAAAAAACGTTATGCGTGGATGTCCGTTACTGCGTAAAGCGATTTCGTCTCGAGCACGGCTCGCTCGTTTTAGACAAGCGAACGACTCTGCGGACGCGCGTTTCACGTCGCACGCCGGCAATTGTTTTTCCCAGGACGGCCACGCTGACGGTGAAGAAGAAGGCGGCGGCGGCGGGTTCGAAGGTGCTGTTCATCAAGAACATTCCGGAAGGCACGGTGAAGGCCGATCTCGAGAAGCTGTTCCCCACAGCGCTGGACTGCCGACTGCCGATGACGTACAAGGGGTGAGTGGCGCCCTCGCGTGGTGCAGCGCGGCGGAGGTGCGAGGAAAGTGCGGAAAAGGAAATGCGGAACGCGTTCAGTCGCGCTGTCACTGGTGAAAATGTGCTATACGATCCACATCACGGTGCACATTTCACGAGATACGTTCGCGATGCGTACTACTCCGCGTCTGCCGTCTCTCACGTTCATATAAGGCCAAAACAAAATATATACATGTGTGGTTACCGTTACATGCCAACAAAAATAAATAGGGTAGGTAGGTAGGCAAAACATTTTATTTTCTTGAAATATTTCATTTACTAACCATGTCCGAAGGATGTGTGTTGTGCCTTTTGAAGCAGGAACTGTCCAATTCATTATTTTATTTTATTTTTTATTTTTTATTTTTTTTTTACTTTAAAGAAAATTGACAATTAAATGTTTAGGGTCGCTGGGAATAAATAGGGTCGGTTGGGAAACCTTAACCACACCTATATTTTGTTTTGGCCTAATACTGTTACAGTATACCCCAATATCCCTAAGATACGTTACGTATTGCGATGCTGACCACTGCGTCTGCCGGATCGCTCACATCGCTGTTGTTCTGCGTTCACACGCAGGTTCTGCCACTGCGACTTTGAGTCGGAGGAGGCGGCCCAGAAGGCAATGACGGAGATGCAGGACGCCGACTTCAAGGGAAACAATCTCTTCGTGGCGCTGGCGACACCGCGCGCACCCCAGAGCGATTTCGGGGGCGGCCGCGGTGGTTTCGGCGGTCGCGGTGGATTCGGCGGCGGCCGTGGCGACTTTGGAGGAGGGCGAGGCAGGGGAGGCGGTGGATTCGGTGGACGACAACAATCGGCTGGTGAGCATGGGAGTGGGTGGGGCGAGGCGCGCTGGGGTCCACGAAAATCCTCATACTCTCTTTCCGTGACAATGTGTAAGAGGTGTGTCGTTATCGTGTCGACTTTCCGCGTTTAGTGTTAAATTTAAAAAAAACCGTTTGGTTTGTTTACATCTGGATGGTTTGGAGAAACTCATCGTGTTTATATTTTGTTATGTTTGCACACGTGTATATGCGCGTGTGTCTATACGCAGATGTGTAACTTACCTATGATCAGCTAACTAACCAATCGTGCGTGTTATCCGTCATCTGGTATTCCACTCTCGTTCCTTCTCGGCCTCGGGCTGCGACGTTTTCTCGAACGCTTTCGTTTCTCGCCAACAGATGGCAACACGGTGTTTGTGAAGAACCTTCCGGACGGGACGCAGCGGGATGATCTGTACGGAATCTTCCCGACCGCTGCCGACTGCAGGGTGCCGCGAGAGTTCAAGGGGTGAGTGTGGCGACGGCACGAGTTACCCCGGCGCCACCTGCTGGCTCTAACAAGCAGCAGAGGGAGCTGTAGCACAACCTGGGAGGGAGCGTTCCGAGAGGAAGGGGGGGGCTTGTTGTCGGAAAGAAACGTTGGGATTGGTTTCCGGAGGTTGTTACCTGCCCTCCGACCGAAACGGCGTCGCTTTCGAAACGAGGCGTCGTCGTTCGTAGAAGTTGTGTTGTTTTTGGAGTTGGGACGGTTGAAACTATATCTGGTGTGTATTCGGTCACGTGATGCGCAGTCACGTATCATCAGTACGTATGTCTATGACGTATATCTCGACATGTATTACATAGACAGGCCATCGGAAGACGGCGGGTTCTTGTCTCGTGCCACGATGACGATCACGTTGAGATGTCTCATCACTTCTGCATCTTATTATTAATATTATTAATCTAAATCTAAGATTATTAAGCTCGTTATCTTTCCCTACCGCAGGTACGCGTACGTTGAGTACGGAAGCGTCGACGATGCGAAGAAGGCGATCACCGAGTTGCAGGGATACTCGTTCCAGGGCCGCTCTCTCTACCTCGACATGGCCTCGCCACGGCCACCACCCGACGCAGGCGGCGGGTTCGGCGGAGGTCGTGGCGGCGGGTTCGGGGGTCGCGGCGGCGGCGGTGGATTCGGCGGTCGCGGAGCGAGTTTCGGCGGCAGGGGAGGACGAGGCGGCGGTGAGTGTGCGCGAGGGGTGTGTGTTTGAGTAACTAGTACAAAGGGCGGTAGTGGTACAAATGGGGTTTTGTTGACTAGCGCGACACGCAAGTCCACTGCGAGCATTTCTTCGATTCGGAATTTCGATTCCGTTGAACTTCGCACTAATCTTCACGTGTGCGCTGGGCCGCGGGTGAGTTGTGTTGTAGTAGGGTGTCGGTTTGAGTACAGTCGCACAGAGGACAGCCTCGTCAGGAGGGCGTTGCCTCTCGTGACACTCTCGTGACACGCAAGTCCTCGACGAGCATTTTTCTTCGATTCGGTTTTGCAGAAACTTCTCGTCGTTTTTCTTGTTTTCTTCGTGCTGATCTTACCGTTTTTTCTCCGTCGACGTGCAGGTTCACCGGCGTTCACCGGCACGAAGAAGACGTTCGACTGAGCGACCCCGGCCACCAGGATTCAAGGAGGAGGCAGGGATTGGCAGGAAACATCCCCGCTCCGGCAGCGGTTTTAAAATTTGTAACATATCCGTTCGCGCGGGTCGAAGGAGGCAGGGATATTTTAGCGCGGGGGATGCTTTTGGCATGGGGCTGCCTCGGGAAAGCGAGGTGGTGAGAGTTAACAATGCAGCCGTCGTCAGGTAGATGTGATGAAGGCGTCGGTTGCGCCGTAGATAAATATCTTTGTCAAAGTGCTTTTGCGTATCGATGGAAAAAATACGCTCCGTATTCGTGGAAAGTTCCGACAGAGTTTTCAGGCAAAAAAATATCCGGGAGAAAGGAATGCGGATTTCGGGAATCGCCCCGCACTCGCGCACGAAGCCGTCTCTTCGTATTGCTAAAGCGAAATCCTGCTGCGAGTCGTTCGTACTGGAAGCTGTAGCTTCCTCTTCTAATCGTGTCTGTCATCGTGTTGCACATTCCATCGGGTCAGTCATTGTAAAGGTCGCGAGGCACGTTGTTCCGACCGCGAAACTGTATTATAATCGGATGGATGTAGTTGGATGATTGCACGCTGGACTCTCTCCTGTTAGTACTTCAAAGGCCTGTTCGACCGTCTGCCAACACGTGTGTAAGGTTGAGGTGTCAATTGCAATAAAATATTGTACAGTTACAATGCAGAAGTGCTACGTGTTTGTAGTTTTTTTGTGTCTTTTTATGAGTTGAAACATGAATCAATCTATTGGGACTTCTTATCACAGATATATATTTACTATATACCTAGCTGCGTTACCTACCCGAATCTAAATTAAATGTCACAGCAAGCTGGGCACCATTGAAATAAAAAAAATTCTCAATGTATCAAGAGATTTTATTCACATCTAGTTTATACACATTGCACAATATAATAGAACCGAGTGGAATAAGTTTTGGAGTAATGGAGTGAGAAGATTATATATGTAATTGCACAAGCGTATGACTACGTTTTACACGTTAACTTTTTCATTACAATATAATATACATCGACCATTGTCACATAACATGGAAATATATATATATTTACGTATTGATTGACTGATTTATTTATTTATACGTTAAACAGAGGATAAGATAAGTGATACCAATTGGTAGTGAATTAGTAAAATCAAGGTCACAGTCACATTCATCAGGTCACGTTCATATCATGAATATCTACTAGCTATGATGCATTTTGACACACGATTCTCTGGTGCTTCAATCATTGCTCATTCAACTACGACTAGTGTGGCATGGCCACACGGGGGGAATTGCGTCTCGTGGAACATTGATTAGAGTAGCTGTCGGTCCACTCTGGCATGTCCGCTCGTCTAAGCAGCCATTTGCGTGCAGAAATGAATAAGTGGAAACAAGCGCGTATCCTGGGGGCCCTAGGACCCCCCCAATCAAAATCAAAATAAATAAAAAATGTAAAAAAAATTCTGCAGAAGAAATAGTATTGTCAACAAAACAGTGTCTAAATTGATTTTAAAGCACTATTTTTACATTTAACTCAAAAAAAAATTCAGACCACCAGACCCCCTTGTTACTCGCTCGAGGACCCCCGCCCCAATCCAAATTCCTGGCTACGCCCTTGAGTGAAAAGTAAACCATTAACACCTACCAGATGTAATCTGTAGACGAATAGCAAGACATACGTAGCAAGAGTTTTTTTTAACACGCTAATGCTTGTTGCAGGGGATGTCATTGCGATATCTAAACACTGTGTAGTAGGACGTGTGGGTACGTTCGTTGTGACAGTGTGCTAGGCTAGTATTTACATTATCGTTGAAACCAAGGTGACTTTCTTCTTAGACAATCACGTCGTTAAGTTACTACGTTAAAACGCTGTGATTAATGTTAGGACTGTTATTAAGAGTAATTTTAATTGTTTCTGACGACGGGACCCTGTAGGATTTTGATCTTTCATTCGAGGTGCTACCAATTCTCACTTCTCGTTTTCCTCCGTAATAAACTTCTCCTTGGCTCCGTCGTCGCCGTCCCTGCCGCCAGGTGGCGTCGCCCTGTGGAGGCGCGTCTGTTTCCCGTCGCCGTCGTCGCTATCGTCATCGTTGTCGACGTCGTTGTCGCCGACGCGGGGTGAGTGTATGCGCACCGTTTCCGGGTCGTCGATGACGACGGCTTTCATGCACGTCTTGCGGCACGTCGCTGGAGTGGCGACGGTAGAGAACAGGTGTTCGTAGGTGAGCGCGCCCAGGGCTCCCCCAAACAGCGGTCCGATCCAGAAAACCTACACAACACACACACGGGAGAGAATAGTCGAGAGTTTATAATAATAAATAATAATAAAAAATAATAAATAATAATAAAAAATGATAAATAATAATTTAAAAAAAAGTCCATGAATCCCATTTAAATCATAACAATCTGTACACCGCCATTAACAAATAAAGAACAAACAAACAAACATCGTTAGGAGTAGCGCTTGAATGCTGTCTATAAAAGCTCGGCCGCGGTGGCGAGGAAAAAACGGGTAGAGACGGCGCGCTGTATGGAATATTAACTCCTGCAATTTTAATAAGACACGCGCGCTAGGCCCGCCTGGTTCCCCCGGGAGAGGGCATTAATTTTGCCGAGGTCATTTTTTTCCTATTTGATTTACGCATGGGCTCGTTGCCGCATAGATCGATAAGCAAAATCAAAATCTCAGAAACGTACTAGACTCCGCACTGATTGACGCAAAGAGTTTCTCCCTCAGTGTCTCCCTCTTTCTCTCTCTCTCTCTCTCTCTCTCTCTCTCTCTCTCTCTCTCTCTCTCTCTCT
>NW_014578350.1:83040-84349 GCF_000485595.1 Priapulus caudatus
TCTCTCTCTCTCTCTCTCTCTCTCTCTCTCTCTCTCTCTCTCTCTCTCTCTCTCTCTCTCTCTCTCTCTCTCTCTCTCTCTCTCTCTCTCTCTCTCTCTCTCTCTCTCTCTCTCTCTATCTCGCTCTCTCTCTCTCTCTCACTCTCACCTTTAGCAGCTCGTCAGCACAGCTTGTCGCACGTGAGGCAGCAGGTGGGGCAGCAGGTGGCTCCGTAATCTGCTGCTGCTTGATTAGCGCGCCTCTAGCGACTGTTGCTAGCGGGGAAGCCCGCGGGAGCGGCGGGAGAGGGGGGGAGGCTGCGATGATAACGCCCTCTCCTGTGTGATTTCTCGCTCCGTGGAGGCGGATAAACAATCAAGGCGGCCGTACCCTCTCTCGTCTGCTCGCTGTGATGGGAATGACCCCTGGTGGGCGGCAGGGTGCAGTGTGGGGGCAGTGTGGAGTGGGTGGGTAAGAAAATGATAAATAAATAAGTAAATAAATAAATAAATAAATAAATAAATAAATAAATAAATAAATGTATACATATATATATGTGCGTGTTCGTGCGAGCGTTCGTGTACGTATGTATGTGCGTGTGTGTGTGTGTGTGCGTGTGTTTGTGTGTGTGAGTGTGTGTGTGCGTGCGTGAGTACGTGCGTGCGTGTGTGTGTGTGTGTGTGTGTTTGTGCGCGCGCGTGTGTGTGTGTGTGCGTGCGTGTGTGCATGTGTGCGTGCGTATGTGTGTATGCGTGCGCGCGTGTGTAAGAGCGGACGTGGAATGATAGAATAAGGAGCAAGAGATTACTGGAGTACAAAACCGATGACGTCATATTCACGACAAGAATAGCAAAGCTGCGGCCAACGCAAATCTCGAACACATTTTAACATCATCAGATACATTACTGACATGCAACGACGAGTTTATGTACAAGGAAACTGTAGCAGACTACAGCTGTGTACTAAATTGTATAGCTACTGGAACTACAGAATGCGGAACCGCCCCGTAATTTGTCGGTCGGATTGCGTCGGATCTGGGAGCGGGATTGCGTTTTCCGCTACATTAGTACCGCTCCCGTGCGTACATTACTGTTTTGTGTTATTACTAGTCCCTTAACTATGAAAATCCATTCAGCGTGAGCGATTATCGTTCATCATATAAATTACTGGTAATTTTGCCGACAGCAGGTAGCGTACTGCGCAGTACTGCCGCACGTGTATAGTAGCGGCAGCGTGCGGCGGTGCGTAGAACAATCATCGTAGATCGATTATCTGCGCCTGGTAATAGAGCGAGTCTGTGTCCACATAATGTGCATATGTATATATATA
>NW_014578351.1:0-686 GCF_000485595.1 Priapulus caudatus
AGTAGGAATGGTATGTAGCCGCAGGCCACATAACCGTACCGTACCGTGGAAAATTACTGGCGGAAATGCTTGCGAAATACACATAGCGTGTGCAAGACGGGGTGGGCTTCAGCAAAAATCCTAATAAATCCTAAATGCGACGGAATTTTCAATATTTGCACAATTTAGGGTCAGGAAAACTCGCAATACCTCGAATTTTGGGTTAAAATATATCAAAATGTAGCTACAACAAAAAAAATTTGGGCATTTTCTCTATGGGAAAACTAGTAGGAATGGTATGTAGCCGCAGGCCACATAACCGTATGTCCGTACCGTGGAAAATTACTGGCGGAAATGCTTGCGAAATACAGGAATGGTATGTAGCCGCAGGCCACATAACCGAAACTAGTTTTCCCATAGAGAAAAGGCCCAAATTTTTTTTGGTTCTAGCTACATTTTGATATATTTTAACCCAAAATTCGAGGTATTGCGAGTTTTCCTGACCCTAAATTGTGCAAATATTGAAAATTCCGTCGCATTTAGGATTTATTAGGATTTTTGCTGAAGCCCACCCCGTCTTGCACACGCTATGTATATTTCGCAAGCATTTCCGCCAGTAATTTTCCACGATACGGTACGGTTATGTGGCCTCCGGCTACATATCATTCCTACTATTTTTTTAAAAAGAATTTTTTTTTTATTCTAGC
>NW_014578351.1:5282-5530 GCF_000485595.1 Priapulus caudatus
TATGTGTACTTCGCAAGGGAAAATTACTGGCGGAAATTACGGTACGGTACGGTTATGTGGCCTGCGGCTACATACCATTCCTACTATTTTTCCCATAGAGATAATGCCCAAATTGTTTTTTGTTCTAGCTACATTTTGATATATTTTAACCCAAAATTCGAGGTATTGCGAGTTTTCCTGACCCTAAATTGTGCAAATATTGAAAATTCCGTCGCATTTAGGATTTATTAGGATTTTTGCTGAAGCCC
>NW_014578351.1:10160-10673 GCF_000485595.1 Priapulus caudatus
TTCCCGAATTTTTAAAAATACTAAGAAACATAGCAATTGTGCGATATTTGGGTGGATGATAGAGGACGTCTAGGGCTACACGCCGATCTTATCTTATTATCTCATTCCGATCAATAGTTATTGACACAACCGTTTTGTCAAGTGGCCCTCGGCTACATATCATTCCTACTAGTTTTCCCATAGAGATAATGCCCAAATTTTTTTTTGTTCTAGCTACATTTTGATATATTTTAACCCAAAATTCGAGGTATTGCGAGTTTTTCCTGACCCTAATTGTGCAAATATTGAAAATTCCGTCGCATTTAGGATTTATTAGGATTTTTGCTGAATCCCACCCCATCTTGCACACGCTATGTGTACTTCGCAAGGTACGGTACGGTTATGTGGCCTGCGGCTACATACCATTCCTATTGGTTTTCCCCATAGAGAAAATGCCCAAATTTTTTTTGTTCTAGCTACATTTTTATATATTTTAACCCAAAATTCGAGGAATTGGGTTTTTTCCTGACCCTA
>NW_014578351.1:12249-12500 GCF_000485595.1 Priapulus caudatus
ACGTGTGGTTCGTATGGTACGTTCGGTATGGTTCGTATGGTTCGTATGGTACGTACACGTGGTTCGTGTGGTACGTGTGGTACGTGTGGTACGGTACGTACGGTGGTTATGTGGCCTGCGGCTACATACCATTCCTATTGGTTTTCCCATAGAGAAAATGCCCAAATTTTTTTTTGTTCTAGCTACATTTTTATATATTTTAACCCAAAATTCGAGGAATTGGGTTTTTTCCTGACCCTAAATTCTCCAAA
>NW_014578351.1:17203-17615 GCF_000485595.1 Priapulus caudatus
TTTTTGTTCTAGCTACATTTTTATATATTTTAACCCAAAATTCGAGGAATTGGGTTTTTTCCTGACCCTAAATTCTCCAAATATTGTGAGTTCCGTCGCATTTAGGATTTATTAGGATTTTTGCTGAATCCCACCCCGGTCTTGCACACGCTATGTGTACTTCGCAAGGTACGGTACGGTTATGTGGCCTGCGGCTACATACCATTCCTATTGGTTTTCCCATAGAGAAAATGCCCAAATTTGCCAAAACCGGTTTGACCACCACCCGGGTGGGGGTGCCGCGGGGGGAGGGGGGCAAAATAAAAAAACCCCTTTTTTGGGGGGCCCGGGTGTTTTTTCTCGAATTTGGTTAAAATATATAAAAATGTAGGCTAGAACAAAAAAAAATTTGGGCCTTTTCTCTATGGGAAAA
>NW_014578351.1:21983-22462 GCF_000485595.1 Priapulus caudatus
GATAAGATAGAGGACGTCTAGGGCTACACGCCTCTTATTTGCTAATCGATATCTCATTCCGATCAATAGCCACTTGACATAACGTTTGTGTCAATAACTCTATGGGAAAACTAGTAGGAATGGTATGTAGCCGCAGGCCACATAACCGAACCGTACCGTGGAAAATTATAGAGAAAAGGCCCAAATTTTTTTTTGTTCTAGCTACATTTTTATATATTTTAACCCAAAAATCGAGGTATTGGGTTTTTTCCTGACCCTAAATTCTCCAAATATTGTGAGTTCCGTCGCATTTAGGATTTATTAGGATTTTTGCTGAATCCCACCCCGTCTTGCACACGCTATGTGTATTTCGCAAGCATTTCCGCAGGATTTTTTTCCACGGTAAGGTACGGTTATGTGGCCCTCGGCTACATACCATTCCTACTATTTTGGGCCCAAATTTTTTTTGTTCTAGCTACATTTTGATATATTTTAACCCA
>NW_014578351.1:22472-28456 GCF_000485595.1 Priapulus caudatus
GCTGTTTAAAATAACGTTGTGCTAATGTATATGTTTGTTCTTCGCCGACCGCTAAGCTCAACTAATGTTGTGATGCAGCTAAGGTGTGTCTAAGCTGTTATTCGTTGAAAGTTGACCCGTACCATAGGCAGAGTTGTGGCCATCTTCGTGTGTATCTATTGCGGGTGGAACTAATTTTAACAGTTGTTTGTGTGTCCGGCAGTTAAATCCGTCTCCCTGCCCAGCTGGTGTGGTGTAAGATTATGTTTATGCTGTGGTTCTGCTGCTGGTTATATCGTAATATCAGCCTATGTGTCAGCTGGTATTAAATGCATTCGCGGAGTGATATTAGCGTTGCTACAATATATATTTGTGATGCGTGTGTGCGCGCGTGTGCAAATATTTGACAACGGGAGGTGTAACCCTGCCCGCCGCCGTCCTTAAGGTAAAATTTCAGATTTTATATATATTTAGATACAATTTTTTTTAAACAAATATTGGTATATGACTCGAGTCTAAATATCAGTATTTTTCGTTTACTGTAAATACATCCTCAAATAAAAGTGAGAGATAAATGGTTAAACCGTCATCCTCAAGTCAGACCCCACTCGAACCCGTCTGGAGGACGGGTAATAGCTAGTATATATATATCCCCAACGAGATACAGCTGCAGTTGTATGTGTGTATGTGTATGTGTGTGTGCGTGTGCGTGTGCGTGTGCGTGTGCGTGTATGTATGTATGCGTGTGTGTGCGTGTGCATGTGCGTGTGAGTGTATGTGTGTGCGCGCCCGTGTGTGTGTAAATTGGTATGTGTGTGCGTGGGTGCGCGTGTGATTGTGCGTGCGCATGCCCGTGTGTGTGTGAATGCGGTGTGTGCGTGTGTGTATTAATCTGTTTTCTCACGGGTTTTAATGATAATATAGCTATACTAATTGTAGATTAAAGGTAAAACAATAAGCCTTTAATTAGGTGGAGCCTTCACCTAGCATAGCAAGCCACACTAACCGCACGCACGCACGCACACCGGCACGCACACACACACACACACACACACACACACACCAAAGACATTGCGGCTGCGGTGTATAAACAGCCAATCACTGCCGCGCACGGCTGTGAAGCGAAAAATTAAGACAAACCCCAACGAGATACAGCTGCAGTTGTATGTGTGTGTATGTGCACACTATATATATACCATAACCTTTTGAAATTGTGTTAAACGTATGTGTGTGCTCTTAGACAATCGAAACGGCGTCTAAAATTGTCAGAGCATTGGGTAAGCCGGGTAAGCGCGGGCACGGTTACACCTCCCGTTGTGTGCAAATATTTGACGCGCGCACGCACGCACACACCGTATTCAGACACATACGGGCATGCGCACGTACAACCACACGCGCACCCACGCACACACATACCACATTTATACACACACACGGGGGAGCACACACATACACGCACACGCACACGCACACACACACACACACACACACACACACAACTGCCGCGCACAGCTGTGAGGCGAAAATTTAAGACAAACTTCAACGAGAGACTCAGAGGCTGCAGTTGTATGGCTTGGTTGTTTATACACCGAGGCCGCAATGGCTTTGGTGAGTGCGTGTGTGCGCATGCGGATTTGGAGATCTTAAAAGTTGGTGCGGGTTTCCGACAATGGCAATGGGAATGGGCAATGGGAGTGTAGCCATGCGGCCGCCTGAGTGTAGCCGAGGCCAGATTTTTGGTAGCCCGGGGCCGTCTATGTAGCCACGGGGCCAGACATTTGGTAACCATGCGGCCGTCTGGGCGCTACCTGAAACCCTACCCCTAACTCCATCACCGTAACCTGAAACCCTACCCCTTTTTTGAAACTTTCCCGAATTTTTAAAAATACTAAGAAACATAGCAATTGTGCGATATTTGGGTGGATGATAGAGGACGTCTAGGGCTACACGCCGATCTTATTTGCTAATCGATATCTCATTCCGATCAATAGTTATTGACACAACCGTTATGTCAAGTGGCCTCCGGCTACATATCATTCCTACTATTTTTAAAAAGAATTTTTTTTTATTCTAGCTACATTTTGATATATTTTAACCCAAAATTTGAGTCATTGCGATTTTTCCTGACCCTAAATTGTGCAAATATTGTAAATTCCGTCGCATTTAGGATTTATTAGGATTTTTGCTGAAGCCCACCCCCTCTTGCACACGCTATTTGTACTTGTAGGCAAAGCCACCAAAATGTCAACCGCGGCCGTCTGATGTAACCATTTGCCGGCCCCGTGTAGCCACGCGGCCATGGGAGTGTAGCCACGCGGCCGCCTGAGTGTAGCCGAGGCCAGATTTTTGGTAGCCCGGGGCCGTCTATGTAGCCACGGGGCCCTGGTTGACCGTCTACAGGGATGTCGTTATGTCCGCATCACAGCTTGAATCTTTGATGACAGAAACACAGAGAGAACATGGCGGGGACTCTTCAGGCCACGTGTATACTGACCGTGATATATCTCGCAAGAGAGAAGCCCGTCACGGCGTGACGCAAGTCCAAGTGATTCATTTATATATGCGCGCTTCATATATTCAACATACTGGCAGGCTAAAGAATTAGGTTAGATTTAAGTTTTTAACCCCAAACTTGTTCGCGTCCGTGCTTCTCTCGGGCGCTCTCTCTCTCTCTCTCTTTCCCTTTCTGCGTTCCTCTCTCTCCTACTTGCCTTTTTCTCTCTCCTCTCTGCCTTCCTGTCTCCCCTCTGTCTTCTCTCTCTCACACTCCTTTCCTTTTCCCCGCTATTATCCTTCGCCTTTCTGTGTGTGCTCGCACGCGCTCTCTCTCTCTCTCTCTCTTTCGCTCCCTCTCTCTGTGTCTCTCTTTCTCTCTCTCTCATCTCATGTCTATCTATCTCCATCTCTCCATAGTTCGCTCGTTCGCTCTCATTTTCCCGCTCTCTGTCGCTCTCTCTCTCTCTCTCGCCCTGTCTCACCCTTCTCTCCACTCTCCCACCCTCTCTTTCTGCATATATCTTTCTTCCTTTCTCTCTCTCTCTCTCTCTTTCGCTCAATCTATCTATCTATCTATCTATCTATCTATCTGTCAGCCTGTCAGCCTGTCAGCCTGTCCGCCTGTCCGCCTGTCCGCCTGTCCGCACTGTCCGCACTGTTCGCCTGTCCGCGTCTGCCTGCATTTTCGATTTTCAGCTTCAAGATAGGAAATGGGTTAGATACCCATTTCCTATTTTCTATTTTCATTTTAAAAATAGGAAATAGGTCAGAAACCCTAAATAAACTAAAAAAAACGGTATGTGATATAATCACGCGATAGAGGGCGCTGGTTGTTATTGTTTGCGTGGAATGTTTTGTAGCCGCGCACCTTATCATCCGCAAAAATAATCCGCTAAATGTAGTTACTAATACTAATACTATACTAGTGTAATAAGTATTCTTACCGTGAAAGCTACAGTGCACATTACAGTTTGAACGTGATATGTTTGTTGTTTTATTTTGTTTATTGTTGTAACTTGTGTTGTTCGTCATGTCGGAGTACCAACAAACTTTTGTTATTGAGAGGAAGGAAGATGGATCTAGCGTAAACGTGAATCTTTTCGGTACGTTTGAGATCTTTTAGTTTTGATGTCTAGTACAGGCGTCGTCCTAGCAACAACAACAAAATATTATCTTGGTAGAAGTTTCAGGTCATATATCATACTCGCCCGTAGCTCTAGTAGTAGTACTATAGCCCGCGTACAACTGTACGTTCATTCTGTTTCTACAGTCTGTACATACAAAATCAAAAAAGAGCTCTCGTAAAAAAAAAGAAATTTTTTTGGCTGCCACGTACGTAGCTCCAAGAAACGGTATTGCTAGGGTTACAATAGACTACAATTACTATAGACAATCCGTCGCACAGCCTGGTCGGGCTACCACGTACGCAGGTCAACGGTCAAAGGTTTCACACTACGCGCGGAAAACCATGTTTCTGCGCAAACTACAGTATTTGTATTGTTCGCTGACTAACTACTAGTATAGTGTTGGTTAGCTCTAGTACTATAGCCCGCGTAGCTTACAGTTGCCACTGGCGGCTGGCCACCCAGCGGCAACTGTACGCGGGCTATAGTACTAGAGCTAAGTGTTGGTTTAGCAAACTAGTGTAGGGGCAGGGTTCTGCCCAGGATTTTTTAGTGCCGGGCGCATCCAGGATGCAAGCGCCGTAGGCGTGAAGCCAATCTAGGGGGTTAGGGGGCACACCCCCAGAAAATTTTTGATTTTGGATAGTCTGAAACTTAATTTCCTGCATTCTGAGCAATAAAAAGCCCATATATCAGACTTTTTTATTATTAAAAAAAAAATTTGTTTATCAAAAATTAGTGCCGGGCGGAGATATATAGTGCCAGGCGGCAACCGCGAGTGCCGGGCACACCCGCCCACCGCCGCCCACCGTGGGCAGAACCCTGTAGGGGGAATTGTGGTTCGGTGGCGCGCAAATCCTGTTGGTAGGAAAAATGTACACGTGTTTCTGTAAAGTAAGATAAGGTTTTTATAAATAACATGTTGGTGGCGTTACAATGTGTATGGTTGGCGGAAAATATGGTGTGTGTTTGTAGACCGACATGGTAGGACTAAATTGACAGACCGTACACCATATTATAGGCCACAGGCATTTGGAACGTTTCAAATTATTGAAATGATGGTACATAAACACGAACTGTATTTAGTACCAAAGCTTAATGTGTCTTTACTCTTTTTTGCCTATTATAACTTATAACTGATAATTTCCTGTAAATTCTTCTTTGCTCAAGCAACTATTCGTCTTTGTGCACAGCGCATGCGTGCACGGTGTACTTGTGACATAGGAGAATTTGATAGTACGTACAGCAAGTGCAATCATAAGAGCACAACCACATTGAACGAGTCACGTACTTAAACTGACTGACCAAAAGAGCGCACGCTAGGCCTATCCCCCACGTGGCTGATTTGTAAGACGTTCATATGTTGAATTTTATTCGTTCAACCAAGGGTTGTTCGTATCTCGAAAATTCATATGTCGAGCCGTTCGTATCTCGAAAATTTGTATGTCGAGCTGTTCGTATCTCGAAAATTCGTATGTCGAGCCATTCGTATCTCGAAAATTCGTATGTCGAGCCATTCGTATCTCAAAAATTCGTATGTCGAGCCATTCGTATCTCAAAAATTTGTATGTCGAGCCGTTTGTATCTCGAAAATTTGTATGTCGAGCCGTTCGTATCTCAAAAATTTGTATGTCGAGCTGTTCGTATCTCGAAAATTTGTATGTCGAGCTGTTCGTATCTCAAAAATTCGTATGTCGAGCCATTCGTATCTCGAAAATTTGTATGTCGAGCTGTTCGTATCTCGAAAATTTGTATGTCGAGCCGTTTGTATCTCGAAAATTTGTATGTCGAGCCGTTCGTATCTCGGAGGTCCATTGTACTGGCAGCGAGATAAAGTCAGCCCCCTCCACAGTGACCACACTTACGCTGCATACATATGATACATATGTATATAGCACTGACCGGTGTTATATATATATATATACGTGCTGTAGTGTACAGATGGTGGCTGTGTACTTGATCTCGCTGCCAGTGGATACACTGATGTAACACAACACAACTTGCGCAGGGCACCCTACTCTTGTAATGGGTTGTATTATTGCATCTAGGTTACACTGTACCCCAATTCTATATAGGGACATAAGTTCATACTTAGTAGTTCGATGTGTGTTGTTAGTTCACCTTGACATCGTCAAGATGAGCTATTGCCATGGGTCGTCCAGGGTCAGATCTAGGTTTTAACTAAGGGGGGGTTTACCTGAGGTGATTGGCCTACACACCCCAGCGTGGCGAAGGCACGCCTTGGTAGGGGGTCCGGGGCAGCCCCAAGGGGGGTTTAACATTTTTGTTTATAAATTATTATTGCGATATACAGATGGCAACCATACCATCATTTAGGTGTAACGCCATCACTCGCCCACATCTCAGACTTTCACATCTTAAACA
>NW_014578351.1:28466-37374 GCF_000485595.1 Priapulus caudatus
CGAGCCGTTTGTATCTCGAAAATTTGTATGTCGAGCCGTTCGTATCTCGAAAATGTGTATGTCGAGCCGTTTGTATCTCGAAAATTTGTATGTCGAGCCGTTCGTATCTCGAAAATGTGTATGTCGAGCCGTTTGTATCTCGAAAATTTGTATGTCGAGCCGTTCGTATCTCGAAAATTCGTATGTCGAGCCGTTCGTATCTCGGAGGTCCATTGTACTGGCAGCGAGATAAAGTCAGCCCCCTCCACAGTGACCACACTTACGCTGCATACATATGATACATATGTATATAGCACTGACCGGTGTTATATATATATATATACGTGCTGTAGTGTACACATGGTGGGTGTGTACTTGATCTCGCTGCCACTGCCAGTGGATACACTGATGTAACACAACACAACTTGCGCAGGGCACCCTACTCTTGTAATGGGTTGTATTATTGCATCTAGGTTACACTGTACCCCAATTCTATATAGGGACATAAGTTCATACTTATTACTTAGTAGTTCGATGTGTGTTGTTGGCTCACCTTGACATCGTCAAGATGAGCTATTGCCATGGATCGTCCAGGGTCAGATCTAGGTTTTAAACTAAGGGGGGTATACCTGAGGTGATTGGCCTACACACCCCAGCGTGCCGAAGGCCGAAGGCCGAAGGCACGCTTTGGTAGGGGGGTCCGGGGCAGCCCCAAGGGGGGGTTTAACCCCCCCTCGTAGATCCGCTACTGTCGTCGTACGTCCGTCCTTCCGTCCGTCAACATTTGGCTACTGTCAACGATAACTCCGGAACCGTTTGACCCACATGTTTGAAATTGGGTATAGTTGTTACTGCTAGGGGAGAGGTTTGAACGCCCGATTTTGGAGCACGCCAGTCGACGTACTTTCGAGCCATGCCAATTTTTTGGCAAAAATGGAAATTGCCATTAGTCAGTTCAGGTTCAATGGATTTTGCTCATTTTTGGTATGTGAATGAATAAGGGCTGGCCCCAAAACGTATTACAGGGGTTTTGATATTTAAAAAAAAATTATGCAAATTAGGTAGGTTTTGGCAATTATATAGCATATTATATAGACACGCAGATAACAGTCTGTGGTGTCACACTCGTCTGGTTCGTTTTACAAGATTTTATTGAGAATATCTTTAATGCAAAATTGGTATTTCATCTCCACCCTGCCGATAAAACGTCTATATTAGAATAAAGTTTTACAACACATGTCGGAACGCAGCATAACCTATTTATTTCGAACGCCATCGCTAAGAAACATCAAAGCGGGTATAGCGCCATCTACCGTCACAAATTGTGATTCATTTTGGTTTATAAATTATTATTGCGATATACAGATGGCAACCATACCATCATTTAGGTGTAACGCCATCACTCGCCCACATCTCAGACTTTCACATCTTAAACATTTATTTTCACAAAAAATTACACATATAATTATCAAGAGTATATAATGGGAGTTCTCCCATATATACTCTTCGTTTCTATAATGTACGTCGATGGTTGCTCAATTAAAACTGACTTCTTCTCACTCACTCATTTGTGTCCTTTTTTGTCATTGACACTTTCATTTTGAATAGTCTCATTCTTTGTTGGAATTAATTTTCAATTTACTAGGTGGCACGGTGACATCATGGAAATGCTGTGGAGAAGAGATGCTTTTCTTGAGGTACATTTTCTAATGTGTGGAATACTGCTTCTTTTATTGCATCCTCATGCTCTGTTTCCTTTGCCTTTACTCGGGACATTCATGGTGCATTTTAAACTTGATTCTTGCAGCTCGTATGTAGTTGCAATATGCTACAATGAAATCGTTAGTTATAGTGATGAATCTACTGGTATCTAAATTCATAATTTCTACCTTATTTTTATAGCAAAAATGCGCTGTTTGACAACAAGAAAGGAATCCGAGGTGGCATTCCGATCGTGTTCCGTAAGTAGTACTTGCTGGCATTGCTGAAGGCATACATGTGCTTTACTGCAATAATGAATTCACTTCCACCAGTCATGGTGGCATATGTTCCTGATCACACTACTCTGAAGTGCGCTGTGCACTTTTGACCTGATTCGATCTAATTGTCACCAATCGGAGGATGTCGTGTTACAGCAAGCTGTTGTTTTGAAC
Source organism: Priapulus caudatus (assembly GCF_000485595.1). Classification (NCBI taxonomy): domain Eukaryota; kingdom Metazoa; phylum Priapulida; class Priapulimorpha; order Priapulimorphida; family Priapulidae; genus Priapulus; species Priapulus caudatus. The sequence goes on from NW_014578351.1 coordinate 30,599, forward strand.
TCATTCTTTGTCTTTTTTCTGCATAAATTACCACCAAAATCCCCTCTAACCATTGTAGGTGGCACCACAGGCCACAGCCCAGGCTGTAATTACTTATGGGAACAATCACATCCCGTCTATATACTTTGCTGCAATTAGAAAACCCTAAGTAGGTCTCACATACTCACTGCAATGTCTGTACATGTATATACATGTCTAACAATAATTCGTATTCGTTTACATTTATACTCGTGCATAAAGAGAGCATGGTATCATCCATCGTGTGTCACAGGTGAAGGTGATTACAATGTTACTTTCATTCTGTAGCGCATTTTGGTCCTTGGCCGATCGGGCCGCAGCATGGTTTTGCTCGGATACAGATGTGGGAAGTGGAACAGCTTCCATCTGTTGATGTCAGCGGCAATGTAGTCGCCATCATTGCTCTGGTCGACAATGCCGAAACAAGAAAAATTTGGGATTTCAAGTAACTTTTTTCAATTGGTTTTGTGATCGTTTCTCAAATACACACATATAGACAATTTGGGTCTCATCTAGTAGCGGATATATTGTTGATTACTCCAGCATAAAAATTACATTAAGTTTGTGTTGTTATAGGCTATAAATCAGCAAATGAATAGTAAACTTTCCCAATTCATTCCTGTAATTTCCATGAATGGTATCTGAAGTGTGGGACCAGAAATACAGGTGCATATATTTTTCTGCAATATGAAAATTTTTACCTTTTAGTTGTACCAGAGTTCATGGAATATGTAAAACAAACATACTAAATCTTACACTTCACAATTACATACACATTATACTTAATTTAATAATTAAATGTTTATATTAATAGATCTTTTTATGCATAAACTACTACAACAATACAAGTGATGTTACCATTATGTCTTTGATATGGAGAAATCCACTTATTTCTCAGATTCAAGTTAAGAATGACTCTGACACTGCTGAAATGCTGCTTCTCCATGGATTTGCACGTCACTAATACAGGTAAAATAATGTGAGCATTATTTAAATTGTTAAATTTATATGTAATGTTGGTTCCCAACCAAGTAAACAAATTGGTATTACATCGATCAGTTGTTCCAACTTAATTTTTAGCTCAGCTGACGAAGTCAGATGCAGCTTGTAGAATCGCATGAATGTCCATAAACAAATTGGTATTACATCGATCAGTTGTTCCAACTTAATTTTTAGCTCAGCTGACGAAGTCAGATGCAGCTTGTAGAATCGCATGAATGTCCGTCCGTCCGTGTGTTAACAGCTATGGCACAAAGCCGCTTGATGTGCGGTCTTGATATTTTGGATGTCGGGGGGGATCGCGAAAAGGACTGGGGATGTCGAATTTGGGGGGTCAAGCGTCAAAGGTCAATACGGAATTGCACCACAAATCTCAACGGCTTGACCTACGCTCTTAATATTCGATGTATAGTGTGATGGGGAGGAAACCGGTCACAGGTCAAAGGGCAGTGGAGGAAAGGTCAGATATCAGACATTTTCTGAGGACATGGTCTAACGCAGCATGTCAATATAGTGAAGTCATTTAAGTTACACAGCTGTATCTTTATTACTGTACTACCGGTATAGCAAAGCCTATCATATATTTTAGATCTGTATTAGTAGTATCCTAGATATATGCTCTGAGCGTGAACGCGGTGGCGGGAGGGCGCACTTGATTCGGTTGCCAGTGAGTTTATCAGAAGAATATCCGGCTACAGTACACGTCAGTTGAGCGCTGTCGCTCTGCGGCACTTGTTATTGTAGTGTGTAAAAGGCGTTTAGTCTGTCATTTACGAACTCTTATTGCATCCCATTTTAGTCTGGAACCCCAGCCCCCAATGACTGATGGCGCTCTGCTAGCAGTTGGCACAGTGGACATGTTCATGTTTTTGGCATTGCTTTTCTGCTCGCACACAAATAAATGTTTTTTTGCCAGCATGGTCCCCGTAATGTACACGTACCTGCATCACTGGTTAATGTTACAAGACTGAGGAGCAGGTGAAAGCACATACATGTCCGACTTAATCCATTTAATTTCTTTCCTAATTGATTTTTCTCGTGTAATATGTCTCTGTTTGAGGTTGGACTCTGTTTTCCTGTTTTATTTATGATCTGTTCTGGTGCTATGCGATAAGACATTGCTGTGAGCCATTTCTATGTTAAAGACATACTAGGCCCATTGATTATGCAATGTTACGACGATACTAGTAACTGGCACCTTGTGTAGTTAATAAGCACATAACCTTATAGCCAAACCTGTATTAGTTTGTCCAATATCACTGCTGGTTACATTACAAACAAGACTTGAAATCGGTTGTTGATATGTATCAACGTATCTTTACGTGCCGTAAATGTCATCAGGAGTCAAGCGATGACGTAACAATTGTGCGGCCCGTACGTTTTTGGATGCTAGATGAAACGGAGGTGTCAGCGGTGTAACCACGGCCACGGACTAAACATGGAGATGGAGATGGAGATGGCAATGGACACACGTTACCCGTATTAATCACGGACGCACGTGGACAGCCCTGACAAAAATTTCCTTATCACGAGCGTCCATGTTTACGAAATCACTGATGATAGCATTGCGTATGGCCGAGCATGCGTGCGAAAATGTCCGGTGCACTATAAATCTGTACGTATCACATCCGCTTCGCCGGCAGCGGTTTGAAACTGTGAACAACCGATTTTTGGACTGCGGATTTCAATTAGACATTTCTTAGTAACCAGCAGTGATATTGGACAAACTAATGAGTAACACAGGGGTGGCAGACTTTGATGACCTGAGGGTCTTTCGCCACCCCAGTGCTATATCTATCACATTATGTATTGTGACCTTTCATTCTAATATGTATCGTTGTATACTGAATGTAAATATGTCTTATGCACAAATAAATTATTTGAATCTTAATAAGCGTTTGGATGTAAGGTTATGTACTTATTAACTACACAAGGTGCCAGTTACTCTAGAATTCGTCAACATTGCATAATCGATGGGCCTAGTATGCCTTTAATATGCAGTGTTTCCCCTGGCCAAAAAGGTCAGCAAAGTGGTGAAAATGTTTTTGGTGGTTGTGCAATCCGAGAAGCGAGCAATGCGAGCACCAAAGGTGATCGCCGTGCTAGGGGGGGTCCGGGGGGGACGCTCCCCCAGAAAATTATTAAAGACTGAAAGAAATGGTGCGATTTGGTGCATTCTAAGCTATTCAGAACACATTATATGAGACTCTTTAATCACTTTTTTAAGTTGTCAAAAGGAACAAACGAACTTCTGGGAAAGGTTTTACTTTCGTTTTTCTCCTCCCCAGTCCTCGGTACCCCCATGCATAGGTCAATGCTGCCGCATATCCGCAATGTTACAAGTGCCTAGAATCTTGAAGTATATACAGTTTACATTGCTTCTAGATATCTAACTGAATAAAAATAGTCGACTTTCTACTTAAAAAAAAAATAAAAGTGCCAAATTCAGTTAATAGCTTTGATTACGTGCGTGTCAGGTGTCACTGGTCGTGCCCTCACTTCCCACGATAACCCCTGCGACATATGAACTTATGCGGTCATAAAAACACTGGTCTACGCTACAGGCCGCAATCGATTTCCTAGACTGTCACGAGGTTTTGTTCGTGTGGCGAATCGTGTTGAGGGAGTTCATGCCCTCGGCTCTAGATGTTTTGGATATCTCGTCTACATTCAGGAACGGAGCTTATTAGAAAGCGCTCCCGTTTACAAGTCTGTCTAAACTGCCGTTGCGATAACCGTAGTATTTCAGCGTAATATGAGGGGAAAAAGTGCCGGTCAGGAGGACCGGCAGTTTCGTAGAGATGGTGGCCGAAGCAAAAACTTGGTGGCCTTGGGCCTCCGGGTCGGTACTAATTTCGAACGCTGTCAATGAAGTGTAGTTTATTGATGGAAGAACAGTGATTTTCGTCAGCGAGGCGGTGTTTTTGGATAAATGTCTGCGTGGCGGGTACGATTTGAGCGAGGCGGCCGCCTCGCTCGTGTCAATGCAGGGGAAACACTGAATATGTGTTAACGCACATTCCGTTGCTCTATATTTGTCCACCAGGTGACGCTGAGTTCAACTTTACCACACTGATCCATACATACTTCAGGCTGCCAGATGTAACCAAGAGCAGAGTACTAGGTCTCACAGGATGCAAATATTTTGACAAGGTTTGTGCAGTCAAACCTGTGTTAGCTGCCATAAAAAATCCCTCACATAAAATGGCTGTATTACAAACACTGTAGAGAGGGGTCACGTGCTTAATGAGGCCAGCAATCACCGTGTTTGTTATCTCTATAGTGGGCTCTAACTGTACAGAGTGGCCATTTTCCATATATATGCTTTTTGTTATCAACACCTAATCTGCACTGACTTGGCAGGCTCTTAAAGCCATTATTTCAAAATCATTGCACAAAAACGCACAATCTGAGAAACATATAGCGAAATATAGTATGTTAGGATAGTAGATTTATAAATAATAGCATATACCTACTAATTTCTATAATTACGCATTCACGTTTGTCATAAAACAATATTGAATTTCGAAATCTTCAATTTTGGGCACTGATGTGACACCCACGATCGTGCTGCCACCCTGATATTGCAATCCTTCTGCTCTTAAATTCATAAATAAGAAACCCTCGGTCTGTAGCCTGCAGCTGAAACGTTGCTTTGCGCAACTTTTTCAGTGAATGCGCTGGCAGTGGCGTCACCGTCGTTGTAAGCAACGGTATAGCCATCAGTTGGAAAACGTTTTTTTTTTTTCTAATAAATATTGAACCATAAAACATTTTATGTAGCGTAATTTCAACCTATTTTAATTGAAAATATCTAAAGAACCCAGAGTAATGTATCCCTTTAAAGGGATATTAGACTCTAGGATTTTACTGCATACAACTGTACTTACTGTATAACAAATCGTCTATACCCACATGTATACTTGTTACCAGATACCTAATTTAATTGTTATAATTAATTATACATCAACGCTACGAAATTTGAACGGCGCCATTGACACCCGCGACCGTGCTGCCACCCTGAAAAAGTTGCGCATTTCCCAATATATTTTGCACGTTACAGACCGAGGGCTAATCACAAAGGTGCAATTATATTTATACCTAAATGCTATTTAACCGAACGATGTTAATTTTAGGACAAATTTATCCATAATATAACTGAAACTATATGTCGTTTATAAGATATTACAATCCTTTTGCTTTTAAATTAATAAATAAGAAATACCCTCGGTCTGTAGCCCTTGGCTGAAAAGTCGTTTTGCACAACTTTTCAGATCGTGCGCTTTGAGTGGCGCCACCGTCGTTGTAATCAAACTGTAGTCGATAGTTTTAAAACATTTAAAAAAAAAGCTTGCTAATGATGACTGAACCATAAAACTTTTTATGTAGCGTAATTTTAACCTAAATTAACTGAAAATAACCCTAGAACTAGAGTAAAGGATCCCTTTAAATTGGCTGATATCTTGCACTATCAGGAGATAGTCCAAAATATGCAAAAAATAGCAGTGGTGATCAAAACAAGTAATCAAAACTCGAATCCTGCATGTTTTGGTGAATATAGCCATGTACAAAGGTTCTAAGACATGTTAACGTCACTATAGACAGTTGCTGTTACTCAAGCAATAACGGTATAAGTATCGTATGAGTGGAGAAAACACGAGACTGGTTAGAAATTAGTTTTTCGAAATACTTAAAAGTCTTTAAAGGGACAAATGACCCTAGGTTGCTTGCAGTTAAAATAGGTTTAATTTATGCTAAATAAAAAATTCCATTGTTGAATTGAATATTGATTGGAAATATTTTTAAAAGTGTTTTAAAACTGACAGCTATGCTGTTTGCTTACAACGACGGTGGCGCCACTACAAGTTCGTCCACTGACAAAGTAATGCAACTTTGTAGCTGCAAGCTACGTACAGACTGAGGGTGTTTCTTATGTATTATTTTAAGAGGAAAATGATTGCAATATCTTATAAACCATTCTTAGTTTAAGTTATAATATGGACGAATTTATCCATAATCTAAACCTTGTTTTGAAACAGACTACTGGTCAAGATATTCAGTCCGAAACAAGGGAACAGCTTTCTGTAGACCGCAACATCGACAAGTGAGTCTGAAAACTCACTGCAATCCCATGCTTAATTTCCCTTCACTTCATTATTATATCTAAAGAATAAATACTACTCATTGCAGACATATAATTATGTATAAGACAAATATACGTTGTTTCGAAATTTTAATTGGCAGCTTCAATGTTTTATATAATGATTATGTTATTCTAATGCTGAAATATGCACATTTCTCACGCAGTATCTATGCGAATGTTCCTGATGAGTTGACATTGACTGGTGGCCCAGCAGGTCGGACAATAAAAATCACCAAGAAGGGCTTCCCAGACACAGGTGCGTTTTCCAGGCGTCTAATTTTGACAGCGCTCCATCGATTTCCATGCTCTCTCTACGCTGAGCAGATGTGCATACACACAGTGTATGTAGCTTGGCGAAGGTATTCGCCCTTCACTCGCCCTTCACCAGCCTTTACCCTCGCCCTTCACACGCCCTTCACTCGCCCTTCACACGCCCTTCACTCGTCCTTCACTAACTCTTCACTTGTCCCTCACACGCCCTTCACTCGCCCTTCACTCGCCCTTCACTCGCCCTTCACTCGCCCTTCACTAACTCTTCACTTGCCCCTCACTCGTCCTTCACTCGCCCTTCACTCGCCCTTCACTCGCCCTTCACTAACTCTTCACTTGCCCCTCA
>NW_014578351.1:37751-43916 GCF_000485595.1 Priapulus caudatus
GCCCTTCACTCGCCCTTCACTCGCCCTTCACTCGCCCTTCACTAACTCTTCACTCGCCCTTCACTCGCCCTTCACTCGCCCTTCACTCGCCCTTCACTAACTCTTCACTCGCCCTTCACTCGCCCTTCACTCGCCCTTCACTCGCCCTTCACTCGCCCTTCACTAACTCTTCACTTGCCCCTCACTCGTCCTTCACTGGCTCTTCACATGCCCTTGACATACCCTTGATATGCGCTTTACATACCCTTGACATACCCTTGACATACCCTTGATATGCGCTTTACATACCCTTGACATACTCTTGACGTGTCCTCCACATGCCCTTGATATTCCCTTGATATGCCATTCACATGCCCTTGAGATGCCGTTCACATACCCTTGACGTGCTATTCACATGCCTTTGACATCCCCTTGATGTGCCATTCACATGCCCTTGACATCCATCCCCTTGACGTGCCATTCACATGCCTTTGACATCCTTTTGACATGCCATTCACATGCCCTTGACATCCCTTTGACGTGCCATTCACATGCCCTTGACATCCCCTTGATGTGCCATTCACATGCCCTTGACATCCCCTTGACGTGCCATTCACATGTCCTTGACATCCTCTTGACGTGCCATTCACATGCCCTTGATATGCCATTCACATGCCCTTGACATCCCCTTGATGTGCCATTCACATGTGCTTGACATCCCTTTGACGTGCCATTCACATGCCCTTGACATCCTTTTGACATGCCATTCACATGCCTTTGACTTCCCTTTGACGTGCCCTTGACATGCCATTCACATGCCCTTGACATCCCTTTGACGTGCCATTCACATGCCCTTGACATCCCTTTGGCGTGCCCACACAGTTTTATCTCGTAGTGTACCATGCCTCATTGAATTTACGTTATGATTGTCACATCAGCATTCCCACTGTTCTGATATCTGTGTTTCATCTTTCAGTCGTGTGGAATCCGTGGGTGGACGGCGCTCAGAAGATGGCTGACTTCGGTGATGATGAGTATCCACTCATGCTGTGTGTAGAGGTGGGACACGTGGTTAAGAAGGTGTCTCTCGCACCAGCGCAGGAATTCCATGCATCACAGACTCTGCAGATCCAGTGCCCCGAGTAGAGATTGAGTGGAGTAGAGTACAGTAGCTGTGTATTCATAGTTCGGATTATGTAAAATTATCGCACAGATATGCCGTACTGTTGATAAATATCTGATTATGATTTATGTGGTTGAAAACCCAAAATGTTATACTGGAGCATTTATCACGAGTCACCGCGTGGTTTGTTCTAAAGAAAATCTCCAACTGCAGAAATGATTATAACAGCCTTGTAACATGTAGTTTGGGGCTACTCTGGACCTCTGGAAGTTAACGGGTTCGGATTAGATGCTATCCGACCTGTTTTTCATTGTGAAATAAATGATGTTATTAACCTTGTTGGGCCAGGTTATACGATGGTAAAAGATTTATCATTCTAAAATGTCCACATTACCTTCCAAACTTTACATTTTTTGTTCTGTTGCATGTTAGAATAAACCCTGGTGCACACTCCAAACACTTACCGTTCCTCTATATTGGACCCATTGCAGAATGATATTTTAGTCTTGCATGGAGATTGGTATTTTTTATTATGTTTTTGTGGTTGTTATACAAACCATTTATCACACGAAAGTGGAAAATTAGTCTAAATGTTTCTACATTATGGGGTTGACCAGAATGGTTATATGTAGCTCCAAGAAACGGTATTGCTAGGGTTACAATACAATGTATAGACAATCCGTCGCACAGCCTGGGCGGGCTAGGTTATATGCAGATACTTACATGGGTAGAAATTAACTTTTGAACAAGGGAGTCCAACGGACTCCCTACCCTCAAAAAGAGGGAGTCCACAGTCTGAGGTTCAAAATTAAAGATATTAACAATAACGCATGTGCTTATTTTTACGATTCATGCAGTTGCACGTCTGCCAAATTTTCTTTGGACATTAGCTGAAAAAATAGTAATTCCGCGAGGCCGTGCTCCGGAACGAAGTAGTATGGCAGAATTTTCAGGGAGTCACACGGACTCCTGCATATGTCAAATGAGGCAGTCCGACAGTAAATCAGGGAGTATTTGACTCCGAACTCCCGTTAATTTCGTACCCTGTACTTAGGTTTGTGATATAATGCTATCTGAAAAAATTCATATATTATTGAGTTACCGTTTTTGTACGGTGATTATGATGAATCATGTTAATTCCTCTATCATAAAAATATTTATAAATATACTTTGCAGATTATATATTGCATTCCTACAATAGAATTTAATATTGATTATTTTTACCTCCGCGCAACAGAGGTCGTGTAATCGGTCTCGTGTGTGTGTGTAGCCACCGCGGGATTGATAGCGCGTCGAGTCAGCGAGTGGTGAGTCAGCAGCAGCCACCAGTGAGCGGCGAATTGATAGCGCGTCGAGTCAGCGAGTGGTGAGTCAGCAGCAGCCACCAGTGAGCGGCGAGTCAGCAGCAGGCGAGTCAGTCAGCAGCCGCCACCAGCGAGCACATACATGTTACATGCTCGCGGAGGTATGCACTCTCAGTGAGTGCCCTCTGTCTAGTTCTATAAGTAATTGTACACTGAATTCTCAGTGAACAGTGGTGTCAAGAGTTGAAATCAGTATTGATTTGTTTCGTTTTGTTCCTAAAAATAATGTTTTTCATTGGTCATTCTTCTTTTATCTTCTTTTTCTTCATTTAGTTGAAGTTGATATGTTAGGTGATGCTAATACACGCGCGCACACACACACACATGCATGCACACACTCACACACACACAACAGGTGATAACAATATAGACTGACTGATGAACAGTTAATGTGTTATTAATATGAGTAACATATCAATAATACATTACTGTTCATCGTGATATATATTACGACCTACACTGCGGGTTTGTTACTCAATTTGGTGTTGCTCGTTCTATACATCAGTAAATTACTAAATTTGCCGTGGTTGTTGATGTACTTTGATTCCAGCAAACAATAAAAGGCCACAATTGTCGAACACTTTTGTTTTCACAATAAATTTGCATTTTATTTTACATGTATACTTTATAAAAAATGGTGGTGTTCCGCGACAAACACATGTCGCAACCCGCCACAACTTTTTTCCTTTTTTTGCGCACTGCGAAAAAACGGCGATGGACCATTATCACAGTGATCCTTGGATTTTGGATTTTCCCAACTTGGGACCTCTGCTGCTACCACCCATTTTGTAGTTCCTCATTGATGATGGTGATAGCCATGTAGTGCGAACATGCCACGAAACATATATAATACGCAACAATTTATGTTAGAAAAATTCACTTAAAATTCTTTTTTTTTAACTAACGCTAATACCTGACTTTTACTATGATAAATAAAATAAAGTAGAAGAAAATAACCTATTATTCATGGCTACCACGTGGCGCTCTCGTAGTCTGGTGACGTCATCACCGTTTATGGAGGTTGTTTTAGTCCGTTTATGATTTTGTGGATATACAGGATTTTTTCTTAATTCAGTTAGGCAGATATAGTTAGCAATTTTGTAGGAAGTGTAACTAGTGGATTAAGAGCCGTCAGAGAAACTTGTGACACTCCAGTGAGTTTATCTGCCACGATGAACGGTCTTTCGCTAAGCGAGCTGTGTTGTCTGTTTTGTTGTCCACCGTGTCCTGGCAAAATTGCTGCTAAGCTCGCTTTTCTTCCGCCGGAACCTACGTACTCATTGATCGCTGATGAAACGGGGTCTAAATATACACTTCATCTCAACGAGCGAGCAGAATGGCAGTACACGCAAAAAGAACTGGAGAAAATCGAAGTTTTCATGACGAGAACTGACAAAGGAAAGCGGATAGCCTGCATGTTTGTACGCTGCTCACCAAACGCCCGGTTCACGTTACTGTTCAGCCACGGAAATGCCGTAGATCTTGGTCAGATGAGCAGTTTCTATATTGGCCTGGGGTCCCGAATAAACTGCAATGTGTTTAGCTACGACTACTCTGGTTATGGCTACAGCACTGGTAAGCCATCAGAGAAGAACCTGTACTCGGACATTGATGCGGCGTGGCAGACGCTGCGGACGAGGTACGGCATCAGCCCTGAAAACATCATACTCTACGGACAGAGTATAGGTACTGTCCCGACGATAGATCTCGCATCGAGGTATGAAGTAGGAGCCGTCATTCTGCACTCCCCACTAATGTCTGGTATGAGAGTGGCATTTCCTGACACTAAGCGGACTTGGTTCTTCGATGCCTTTCCAAGGTAAATATATAATAGTTACGGAATTGACTGTTGTCGGGGTTTCTAATATTCTGATGGATTTTAACTTGTTTTCTTAAGCTGCTTTGAGATGATCATTGTCAAATACTGATATTTTCAGCACCAGCCAAGAGCGTATATTAAAAGAAGGAGAGCTTACAACGGTGAAATGCTGAAACCATGTTGCAGTATTAGTCGAATTAATAAACTCCCCATTTTATTTTGACGATTCTTTGCAGTATTATTGATCAGCTGTCCTACCTTGTTCATATAAAACAAACCGCATGTCCCTACGATGCCCCTACGCTGAGATAATGAGCGGTGAAAATCTGGTATTTTCGCCGAACACCGACTCGACATTAGTCAGTACTGTGACCGACTCGCGTTCTGGCGATAGCTCTGTGAAACCTCGCGTGTTTCCGTCATTTATTGACAATGAAATTTATTTTCCTTCTACTATCTTTTCTCGCATTTCCAGTCATTGACGCAGCCATTACTCCATAAAAACGTCTTGTTATTTATCGCCATGGTGATGACCCGCCCCTTACGCTGGATGCAGTAGCGCTGTAGTAATAACGTATCGAGTCAGCGCTACACAGCCGAGACCGGAAGCAACATACATTGCACAGAACGCGAGTCGGTCGCAGTACTGACTAATTAATGTCGAGTCGGTGTTTGGCGAAAATACCAGATTTTCACCGCTCATTATCTCAGCGTAGGGGCATCGTAGGGACATGCGGTTTGTTTTATATGAACAAGGTACGACAGCTGATAAATAATACTGCAAAGAATCGTCAAAATAAAACAGGGAAAGTTTATTAATTCGACTAATACTGCAACATGGTTTCAGCATTTCACCGTTGTACGCTCTCCTTCTTTATACGCTCTTGATCCTAAGTAGCTCTAGGACTATAGCCTGCGTACAGTTGCCGCAGGCGGTAATATCGTTTTTTAAATTTTAAAATGGGAAGATATGCATGCAAGCAAACATGCATGCATGCATTTTTTAAACATGTTCGCTGATAAAATCATGTCCTAGTAGTATAACGTTAGTGGATGCTGCGCATGCCACCCTGCGCCTGCACCCGCATGTTTTGAAAATGTAATTTGTATGTCACTGAACTTTATGAATCATTATGATCATAACATATTGCAGTCTGTATGGTGTTGTCTGTATGGTGTTGTACAGTCTGTATGGTGTTGTACAGTCTGTATGGTGTTGGATGCATGTCATGTGATGTACAATCGCATTCATCTCGTGATTTATATACAAGCTTTAAAAATGTTTAATTATCTATAAATGGTGTTAATTTTATTCTTAACTTAAAACATATATTTATAAACAGATTCACATGGTTTTTATTGTGAGCACCGATGTGTAATTCATGGATTTGTGAACAGCTGTGAAGTTCACTTATTTTTCAAAATAGCACTCGCCCATGCATAATTAATTTACCGGTACTCCTATACAGGCTAATGAATTTATATGCACGTAAAAATAAACCTAATGTAATCACGCATTGTATTGAGTGAAAAATATTTATGTTTTTCTCAATTAAAAGCTTTGCTGGCTGCAAAGCATGTGGTTGTCTGTCGCCCGGTGTAGAAAGATGAGGGTCATTGACGCTGAGAGGGTCTATGTCCCCCAGGGTACTGCCGGAACGTACCCTGGGTACGGTCCGGTATACCGGAACGTACCCTGGTAACTATCTGATATGCCGGACCGTACGCGTACCTCGCCTACTCCACTAACGAGTCTAGGGAGTCGCCTACGCCTACTCCCTAACCCTAACCCTAACTCAAACCCTAACACTAACGTGCATATCAGATAGTTACCAGGGTACGTTCCGGTATACCGGACCGTACCCAGGGTACGTTCCGGT
>NW_014578351.1:47857-59979 GCF_000485595.1 Priapulus caudatus
TCTCTCTCTCTCTCTCTCTCTCTCTCTCTCTCTCCTGTGTTACAGCATTGACTCTCTCTCTCTTTTGTTGCAGCATTGACAAAGTGCCTCGCGTCACCTCACCTGTGCTCGTCATCCATGGCACCGATGATGAGGTCATCGACTTCTCGCACGGCCTCGCCATCTACGACCGCTGCCCGCGCGCCGTTGACCCGCTCTGGGTAGAGGGCGCCGGTCACAACGACGTAGAACTATACGGACAGTACCTGGAGCGATTGAAACGCTTCGTCTCGGTCGAACTAGTCAATTGACAACTAGCCGCTGTCGCGGCCGCGCAGGAAGCAGCTGGTTCAATCACTACCAGGCTTTAGTGGCTGCGGCTCTCACTCGCTCGCATGACGAGAATTCACAGATACGGAGAATGAGCTGCCGTTGTTGCTGTCGGCCGACTGTCGAGCGTCGTGGCGTGAGTGTCGACCGCACTCTCGCGCGTCGGTCTAGTCCAGGTAGTCCCAGCATTTACCAGGACGGTACTCGTCTGTTTCACCAAAAATGTTTTTCTGCGATTTACTGGATCGGCCGAAAAGTTAGTATCAGTCATTCTGACAGGTTGAATTTGAACCTTACCAGGACATTTTTGAGTGTTTTGTCTAATTCTTACATGTGGTATTCACTTTCCCTTCAAATTACTTGAATTTCCTTCCTAGTAGGGAAGCCATGTTATGAGTCAGCTAAGGTCTGACTTATTGGCAGTTGATAGTAACTTACGTCAAACCAGTCCTGACATGTCTCATGCCTCTGCGGTAGCGCCACCTAGTGAGAGTACTGGGAGGTAGACGTGTGTATGTTATGAGCAGTTCGACGGTGGACCGGTGAGACATTGCTGCGGCGATTAGCTCCCTCTTGTTTCTGTTTCTCTGAATTCTAGTCACTTGCAGTAAGAAATAATTAATTCGCGATGTCAAGCCGGCCTTAATTAATGCTGTTGCAACAAGATGTGTGGCACAACACTTGTTTTCATGACTGTTAGATTTTGTTAGTTACGAACTCATGTTTTATACTTGTATCCTAGCATTCCAAATTTATTTGTAGACACATCTTTGCAGTTTTAGAATGATACAGGACAGCTGGTAGTTGATGTGACATTGGCTGTGCTAACTTCAAACTGCAAGCTTGGTATCCAGCCGTTATCATCCCTGCATCCATGCTGGCACATGTGTCCTGAATGCCTGGCGTACATTGGAGATCTCATATATAGTGAAAATGAACGTGTCTTTGAATGTTAACAGCTGATCCGAGCCATATCAAAGTTTGTACATAACTGCAGGACGATATCAAAAACTTTTGTAACATCAGTAACAATCAGTACACTAGGACATCGGTAACTTTTTTCCCGACATGAATGACGTTGTTATTTAGTTGCAAATTGTCTGCCGGTGGACAGTGGCATCCTGAGCCTTTGTTTTTCTCATTTGTGTTTTCCCGTGAAGCTATGATGTGTCTAATTCTCATGTGGTGATTGAACTGATCCGAGTAATGCGATAGTGTGAGTTGTACATGTACGTGGCTGTGGCATTATAACACTAGGTGTACTACTACGTAACGCATGTGACAGTAGTAGCCCCACGTCACCGTGGTTCTGTCTCTCCAGCAGCATGGCGGTGTCACCCTGTCTCTCACGAGCAGCTACTGTGACACACGGCGTGCATGTGCATTGGACGCCGCTTCCGTTTGCGTCTCTGGCAGCGAGTTAAACTCTTTAAGCTGAGTTTGTTATGGGTGGAGTAAGTTCGTGACTAAACGTGCTATAATTCATGTGTATGTATTTTTTGTAATTATAAGGTCACACCGACTATGACGACGGTGATTTATCAATTCTCCTCAAATATGCACTGTTCGCATCACACAGAGCGCTGAGTACGCGCGCTCATAGCGGTAGAGTGGGAGGGAGGGAAGGGGGTGGTGTCATAGCGGTAGAGTGGGAGGGAGGGAAGGGGGTGGTGTCATGACGAAACTATGATGCTACTGACTTGTTGTAAAAGTTGTACAAAGCGTCTGTGTTTGTTGCGTGTGGTGCAGCAGTTGAAGAGACCAGCTAGAATGTTGACTATTGCACAATGACATCACGTACTCGTGGCATTCATGAGTGCGGCGGACTCGCCTGTACATGCCCTCCTGTTATATCTGCACGAGTATGGGTGTACACTGTCAGCGTTCCTACGGTCACACACCTAACGAGAAGCCGATAGCTTGTGCAGCAATAACGACACGATGGCGTTCCTTCCATGTTGATCGGCATCTGAAATACTATCGCTGTGACGCCATGAAACATGCATCTCTATCATGGTCGAGGAATAGTATCATTATGCTATCATTATCATGCCCATAGAATGTGATATCGTTATCATGCCCATGGAACGTGCTATTTTTATCATGCTCGTGGAACCTGCTATCGTTATCATATATACAAAAGGTGCTGCCGTTATCGTGGCCATAGAACATGTTGTAGTTATCATGTCCATGGAACGTGTCATCATCATGTCCATGGAACGTGTTATCATCATGTCCATGGAACGTGTTATCATCATGTCCATGGAACGTGTTATCATCATGTCCATGTAACCCTAACCCTAACCCTAATCCTAACCCTAACCATATCAAATAGTGACCAGGATACGTTCCGGCAGTACCCTGGGGGACATAGACCCTATGAGCGTCATTGACCGTAGATAGCATAGATCTGCACTGAGAGTGAGACACCTAGAGCTACAGTTTTACAATATACGTAGCAGTGGCTGCAGGCAACAATGTTTTACTTGGTTTTAATATAATGTTTTTTTTAATAGATAAGCACATTAAAAACGTGTCTAATGAGGTGTTTGGTATCATGGTCGACTTTATGGGGTGCAGGTTCACGCTTGTGTTTCAATTCATAATGTGAATACTCATCCCACCCTAACCCATTTTCATGTTTAATTGCCAGCAGTAATGAGGGAATCAGAAAGGCACTTTTGAATAAATATATAACGAAGTTTACCTTCTAATATTGATCAATAGTGCCAGAGGCACATGCATTATATATGTAGCTGAATGGGTTTTAGAAGGTCGTCCATCTACTAGTATTAATTAGCTATTCCAATCAACCTCATATCGTACTAGTCTAGCATATAAAATATCTGTCTTCAGGTTATAAAATAGATGAAACAATTTGCGTCACTGAGAAGATGAGAGGCTATTTAGTATATCTCGTATGTAATGGTCTACAGTACTGTCAGTTATAGCATATATCATTTATCTATCTAATTACCATATATTGCCAAGTGAATGCATAAGGTCAGGAGTAAGATAATATAGGATCTTATATAGGATAATATAGATAATATAATATAATAAGACACCATAATAGATAATAAGATAATATAATAGATAATAAGATAATATAGGACCCCTATATTATCTTACTCCTGATAAGGTGGGTTCGTGTGATCACAGCAAACGCAAACATCATAAGTGGGTCATCAGTCATAAAATCGCTATAGATAATTGTGATGCTTGACTTTTTGTATTAGGCAGCTAAATACAGCAGAGAATGTCCACCTCTATTAATAACGTTACAAGTGTTACATTCGCGTGTAATTGCATGTTGAGGAATGGTTAGATTCAGCAGCTTATATTGCGCAACGTGTGGCAATGACACACTGCGTAGCTTCAATGGACACAAACACTTTGTGGTAAAGTTATATGTGACCAAGAGGCACATAGTAACCAAGAACGTGTTAATCACAATATAGCTCCCCATGTGATTGTAATACTTCTAATTCTTCACGCCTGGATTAATCGAATCAAAACGTCTTGTGGCAGATGTGTGTGTGTATACATGTGTGAGTGTACCAACTATCCGAAGGCAATGCATTCCTAGCATTGAATATGACCGCAGCATGTAGTGTCTGCATTGCCCGTTACAGTTATCTGTGTATGTGTGTGTGTGTGTGTGTGTGTGTGTGTGTGTGTGTGTGTGTGTGTGTGTGTGTGTGTAACTTTCGTAATTCTAGTTATACTAGAGTATTACCATATACACACTTCTGCGGTAGTGTCCTGTACTTGCATACTACTACTATAGTCTCAAGAGAACGGCTTTTGCGCGGGTATAGGATTTCGCTCCGGATTATGAACTAGAGTAGCAGCACTGTGAAGGCCGTTTCAATTAGATATAATGCTACCTATACGAAATTTCTTTTACTAACCAAATTCTTCCTGTTTCTAGTATAGGCCTATCTCTGGTCGTGAAGTTTGCGAGGTGCAAAGGGCTTATATCGACTGGATCTCGCTCCCAGCCGCGATAGATCGTTATGTGACTAAGCTAAGCCGAGGGTCGGGGAGCGTGGAGTTGGTCCATTTCTTATCTCAGTCTATGGGCTATAGCGGCGGCAGGCGTTGCTCGGCACTGCTTTGCAACTCTACATGTAACGAGCGCCTCGCCATTGCACGTTTGCCAACACCGTATGCATCAGGTTCGTGTGTGGTCATGGGCAACAACTGAGTCATTACCGAGGCGCCAGCTCCGGTGCCTATTCTGATTTGACAGCTCTTCCAATTCTGCACTGGCCCGTACGCAGGCGTAGCAGGTCTTGGGTAACCACGACGCCACTCCGGGCCTGCCGGCCGCCGCCACCGCTTCGGCGCGCAACCGACACTACACCACGCCGCTCCTCATCACCATCCCACCCCCCCTCGTCAGCCCGACTACCTCCACACGTCCCAGCGCCCTTCTACCACCTTCAAGCCCTCCGTCTTCCACTCGATTACCACTATACCACACTTTTCATGTGACTTCTCGTCCTGTCGAGCCCAGCTCTCGTTAACGGAATTTCTCTTACGTCTGTTTGTACAGTTTCTGTGATCAACCGTGCACTGTTTCCGTTGCCAAATGTTCTTGGCGCTCTGTGTCCCCACTACAAATTGGCGCCTGTTCGCTCGGCACGTCTATGCATGGATTCTTGTGTCGCTCTGGGCCTATGCTTCGGAGCCCGGTATCTAGCTGCAGGCTGATTACTTGTAGGATAGTTCCGCACTGGTCGCGTGCCATTGCAGCGCGGTGACTGCGGCGCAAGGAGTCGCGCCAGCACTTCGGATAAACCCATCGGCACTCGTTCTTAGTCATGCCGTCTCATCTGCGGCCTATGCGAAGGCGAGTGCATTGGTTGGTTATCGTAGGGGAGGGTTTAGGCGAGCCAATGATCGAGACTAGGGAGTTGTATTGACAGCGTTGTATTGTTTTAGGGAGGCAAGATTGGTTAATGCCATACCATAAAATTATTCTGCGCTCGGTCAGAGCCAAAGAGATATAATTCATTTGTGTGAAATAGAACCTGATGTCCCGGTTTGGCTTTGTGTTCAGCCTTCGCTCTCGATTATAGTCGTTGCTTAGTTGACTGTCTCAGTTTATTCGTTATAGATATATGTATTATATAGGCTTTGCTCTGATTCTATAATGTGTATTATATATTTATTATACTACTACTATAAAAAGCTCTTTAGGTTAAATTACATAGATTTACGATAATCATACATAGCGAGTTGTCGATCATACTAGAATGAATAGCGTAAGGAATTCGCTATCTTACAATTCATATTTAACTCATCAAGTTTATATCTTATACTACTGCCTTAACAATCTTAACATTAATATGAGATACTTACACTTCCTTAACATAGCTATCGGGTTAGCGATTTCCGATACTTCTGACTCTTTCAAATAGTCCTGAGATTAATATCCTCTTTACGCATCCACTCTTTGCATATTCCTCAACCTTTATCGACGTCATTATCGTTTTAACTTATGTCTTCCGTCTCTTTTCACTCGTCTCTCTGCCTAGCCTTTTCCTACCCTGGAGCGTTCATCCCTCTCCCGGCCTCTGTCGGCAGTCCTTGCCTTCGAGCTCGCTCTCGGCTCCTCGTGGGGGCGTTGCCTCCGGTCGCTGCCTCACTGCTCCGCGTTTTAATCACTAGAGAGATGCAGAGTCGCGATACTAGAGAGTGCGGATTTAGCTAGTCAGGCGCAAAGTCTCCGTCACTACTTCATCTTCTCAACTCCGACGTCGGCCTCGCAAATATCGCAAGACGACTCAGCTAGTCTGTGCGCATATTAGGACGAAGCGTATCGCGACTCATTGATATTAGGGCGGCTCTTGATGTAAGGTCTATGCTAACTCAAGCCGTGCTATCAGTCACTACAGACTCATCCACTCACTCGTGCTCACCCAGCTTCGCATCTCCCGCTCAGTTCAGCTCACTCACTCACCTTAGGACTCACTACTTCGACTCGCAGTCCACACTCCTCATTGCCGACGCCTCAGCGTCACTCAGCACTTCGCTCACTCGTATGCGCCAAGCTCACTTTCACTCTCTTTCGCGAGCTCCATAGCACTCACTCACCACTCATCCACCGCATACGTTACGTTGAATCCTCACGCTCGCGACGCACCGACCGGTCCAGTGAAGGGCGGGCGGTTCGCGGGTTCTAGTCGTACCTTTTCGGCCCCTCGTTGTTCCGATCTCGCGGTCAGGCTCGGATCACTGTAGCCGGCGTGTCCCGCTGAGCCTCGTGGGCCCCGCGCTAATCAGGTTGTCGCGTGGCTCGTCAGGTTTTGTCTTTTTTTCGGTCCTACAGCTAGACCGTCTCTGCCAATTTGATTGGGTACGGGCGGCGCTTTCGATCTCCGTTGTTGGCCGCGCCGACTCACGCCTGCCGTTCGGGGGGGGGATTTGCTGGTGTGGGGTGCTGCTGCAGGTGAGGGCCGGCGCGCTGTGGGGTGTGGCGGCCGAGCGGTAGCGAGTCTTTGTTCGTGCGATGTTGCGGCGTGCTGCGAGGCTATCTATTGGTGAGCGTCCGGTACAACCCTGCAGCCCCACCCCGTCGGGCTCGCAGTTTACGCCCGCCAGGCTTGGTGGCGCGAGGGGTGTGATGGTGGTGTCCGTGCAGCCGACGTGCCAGTAGCGTACCGCGTGCGGCGGACTAGTCGCGCATGACGTGGGCGTCGGGTCATGCGTTAATTGTTATGTGTATGGTCTAATGTTAGATATTCGGTAAACTCGTCACGATTGCGCTAGTGACTTAGCGTAGACCTGTGGTGGGTTCGAATGGCGGGTGATAGTGTGATTGTTGGTATTGTATGTATGTATGGATTGTATGTGTGTGGGTAGGGATAGGGTGTTATGTAGTGTATGGTGATGTATGTTGGTGTGTATGTATGTATGTATGTCGTGTATGTGATGTAGCTGTAGTGTTGTTTATTGCTGGAATATGTAATAGGCATGTGTATTGTATGATGAATGGTGACTCGTATGTAGTGTACTGTATGTATCGTATGTATAGTTATTATGCTAAGGTGTACTATGCGTCCGATGTTGTAATAGGCAATGCTTTTCTGGCATGCTTGGCAATTGGATCTATGATATATGTCGATATAGAATGTAATTAGGGTATTATAATCTTGTATAATGGCATGCTCGGGCTCAGTAGTGCTCTGTATTTGTCATGTTCGTGTTGTTAATGCGCGCTCTAGTGCTATTTCTCGGATGAAGCATCACGTGGGCTATCGTGTGTGCAATTTCAGATTGCCGGGGGTGCATTTTCAGGTGGTAGTAGTAGGCGGTTGGGGTCGACTACTCGCTTATGCTCTGCTTCTTCGCTCGCTTTGTGTCTGCGGAGTCGGTGTTCTACTGAGCTTTTCTTAGCCTACTGACGCTGCTGTCTTGCTCACTCAAAAAGGTCTTTTGGGATTTGTCGTTTTGTGCGTATGCTCTTCAATCTATACGCTTCGCCTCTCTCTCGTGGCATGCTCTCTACCATGTTCTGCGTGCTGTTTTGCTCGTGCGGATTGCGCCAGTTTTTGCGGCACTCGCTGCGTTTCAGACCCTGTCTCCAGACTTAACCTCTCTGTTGTAAAAGGGACAAAGGGTGTGGGGGATTGCGCGTGCGTATTTGCCAGGCTGTTGGGGCGGGTGGGGGCGGGCCCTGGTGTGGCTCGGGACTACGGACGTGGGCGTGCTCATCTTCTTGTTGCTGGTTTACCCGTGTGCGCGCTGAAGCCGGGTCGAGAGCGTCGCTTACGATCGGTTGTGGGCCCGTACCAGCAGAACGGGGCGCTGGCGTTTGCCTCCCTCGCGAGCTGTCGCTGCGCTGCTGGTCTGTGGCGAAAACCGCCCCGGAGGGTCGGGGCCGACATAACTGCTTTCCTCGCGTTCGCTCCTCCTATCCACGGAGATTAGGCTCCACTGGTGGCGTGCCTACTCTCGTACTCTTTCTCTCTGCGTCTCTCTCTCGTCTCGCGGCACCTGCGGTAATCGGACTTTTCCTATCGAGCTCTCCGGATCTTCGAGGGCGCCGCTCCTCTTAGCTTTTTAGAGCTCTTAACTCTTGCTCTGGGCCTTCGTGTTGCATGGAGGGTCTCGGCTACATACGTTTCTCTCTCCCTCTCTCTGACCGGTTGCTCTGGGCCTCTCTCACGTCTCTCTCTCTCTCAATCCGGTCGGTCTGACCAGGTGGTCCTCTTCACGTCCCAGGTTCGCTCTCTCTCGGTTCTCGTCTCAGCTCTTCTCTCGTCTCTCTCTCTCCTTCTCTCTCTGTCTTCGTCTCTCATCTCTCTGTTCGCTGTGTCTACTTCAGCTATGACCTTCCTGTCTGTCCTTTTGTTGCATGCAGTGACGTAGGGTGCCCTGCGCCGTCAGCCCGTGGCACGTGAGTGCTGGTATCTCGACCCTGGGCCAGCGCGAGTGATGAGGTCATCGACTTCTCGCACGGCCCTCGCATCTACTCGACGCGGGTGACCATCCCGGACGGCCGTTGACTGCGGCGTCTGAGTACAGTGGCCGCGGAGCGCAAAGGAAATGCACAACCGGGGATGAACAGGGGAGGTACACAACAGACGGTGAGATTCCTCATAGCGCGAGGGCAGTAACGTGGAGACGAGTGAACGCGCATATCGTTCGGGGGTCGCCTCAACGGAATTAGGTCGAATTTATAGACACGACTAGGGCGAACTGTCGCGCGGGACCAGCCCGGCAGGAAGCAGTGGTTCATCACTACCCCCAGGCTGGTTAGTGGGCTGGGCCGAGGGCTGCTACAACTCGCCATCGCCTGATTCGTTGAAGAGAGTCCTCGACAGAGCTCACGCGACGAGATGCAGGCTGGGGCGTCGTGTTGCTGTCCGGACCGACTCGGTGGGTCGATGCGTCGTGGAAGTGGCGGAAAGGTGTCGGCCGGGGCACGTCTCGCGCCAGATACAGGTACTAGTACAGTGAGGTGGAGCTCACAGCATTTAACAGGACGCTGTATCGTGTGTTTTCAGCACAAAATGGGTGTTATTCTGGCGATTTACTGGATCGGGCGAAGAATTGAAGGTATTCAGCTTCATTCTGTGGGACAGGGGTTGAATTTAGAACAGTCATTCAGGCGGGCAGTTTGGAGTGGGTTATGTCGTAATTCCTGTACATGTCGGGTATTCATCTTTCCCTTAAATTAACCCTGTGGATCTCCTTGGCGCTAAGGGCCGAGGAAGATGTTATGAGTCAGCTAAATAGGTCTGACTTGATTAGGGTTTGAATAGTTACACACTATGTGAATGCGCGCACAAACGGACAAGATCCAAATGCGAATGTCTCACTCCCGCTCTGCGGTTAGCCGCCACTAGTGAGAGTACTGGCGAGGTGACGTGTGTATGTTTATGGCAGTTCGACGGTGCGACGGTGAGATCATTTGCCTCGGCGATTAGCTCCCTCTTGTTTTCTGTTTCTCTGAATTTAGTCAACTTGCAGAAGAAATATAATTAATACAGCGATGTCTAGGAGGCCGGCCGTAATGTAATGCTG
Organism: Priapulus caudatus; assembly: GCF_000485595.1. NCBI lineage: Eukaryota > Metazoa > Priapulida > Priapulimorpha > Priapulimorphida > Priapulidae > Priapulus > Priapulus caudatus. The sequence continues at coordinate 57,707 of NW_014578351.1, forward strand.
CGTCGGTGACCCAGACGAAGATGGTTTGCGAACAAGCACACTTTGTTGTTCATGGGGCCTGTTAAGACTTTGTGTGTTAAGATTACGAACTCATGCTTTGCGTCATACCTATGGGCTGAGTCCTCCGACAGTCAGAATTTAGATTTGTGGTGGAACAGTCTTTGCGGAGTTAGTAATGGGAGGCTTACAGGACGCAGGGTGGGGCTGGGCCGGTAGATTTTGAAGGTCCGTCGCACCGAGTTGGGCTGTGCTGAAACTTCAAGGGCTGCAAGCGTTGGCTATACCCAGCCGGTTCCTCAGGGCCCAGGCATGCACATCTGCAGGTGCTGCCGAACAGGGTGGGTGTCAGGGAATTCGCCTATGGGCGGACATTGCGGGAGTGCGTCAGTAATATCTAAATAAGTCGCGAATTGGAACGTGTCATAGCTTGTAATGTTTGGCGACGTCATGATCCGGCCGAGCGGATATCAAAGTTTGTACATTCACTGGCAGGACGATCATCAAAACTTTTGTAACGAGGGTCAGCTAACCAATACAGTACACTAAGGAACATGTCTGGTACACTTGGTTTCCCGACATGAAATGACAAGCATATGGGTGGATTTAGCTATAGCAAATTAGGTCTCTGCCGGATGGCGCGAGTGGAATCGCTGAAGCCTGGTGTTCTTTCTCATTTGTGATCTTTCCCGTCGCACCCCTAGTGATGCCTGTCTTAATCTATTGCTGGTGCAAGTGTGAACTGAATATCAGTGAGCATACATGCGCGATAGGTGTGAGTTGTACACTGTACGTGGCCTATGACATCATATACGACTAGGGTGTACTACTACCGTAACGATGTGACGTAGTAGCCCACGTCACCGTGGTTCTGTCGTGCTTCCAGCGAGTAGCATGGCGGTGGGTGGTCATCACCTGTCTCCTCACGAGCCAGCATAGGGGCTGTGACAACGGCGTGCATGTGCAGTGGAGCCGCGGGGCCTTCGTATTGCGTCTACTGCGCGGGCGAGTTATGAACTCGGGGCTTAAGGGCGAGGTCCCTCTGTTGATGGGTGGGGGGGTAGTTTCGTGCTAAATAGACGGGGCAGTGTACTAAGTTTCATGTGCGTATGATATTTTGGTTGTGGGATGGGTGGACTAGAAGGGGTGTCACAGGCGGAACTATGGAGCGACGTTGCAGTGACGCGTTTAATCCATGGTCTGATAGCCGACACTACGCGATGCACTGTTCGCATTCACACAGAGAGACGCTGGGTGACGGGCGTACCGAGAGCGGCGATGACATGCCGTGTAGCACGGTCGCGCCGAAGGAGAGAGGAAGCGGAAGGTTGGTGTCATAGCGTAGAGGAAATAGGGGGAGAGGATGGGGGGTCGAGTGTCAGGACTGAAACTATGTGCTACTGACCGTATGTTGTTAAGAGCTGATGTGTACAAGTGCGTGGGCTGTGTTTGTTGCGTGCTGGTGCAGGCGGGTATGGAGAGGACCGGGCTAGATGTTGATTATTGCACAATGGGAACATCACGTACCTTAACCAGTGGCATTACATGCAGTGCCGGCGGACTCGCTGTACATTGCCCTCCTGGTTGGTATGGATTGCCCGGTATGGCGGGTACACTGCTCGAAGCGTTTCCTACGGTGGGTCACACACTTCTATTCGAGAAGTCCTGGCTTATAGCTTAGTTTTGCGGCGCAATCAACGAACGAGAGTGTGGTCGGTTCCTTCAGTGTCTGATCGGCATCTGGATTCGAATCAATCTATTCGCTGTGAGCTCATGCACTCGCGCGTCCTTCTATACTCTCATGCGCATCGGGAAGGCGAAGAGTAGGATTCGATTTATATGCTATCATGTTTCAGTGCTGTCATAGAAGTTGTGTGAATATCCTGTGGGTATCATGCCATGGGAGAGTGCCGTATTTTTTTTCATGCCTCGTGGACCTGCTGTATCGTTATCATGTAATACAAGGTGCTGGCGTGTTATATTCGTGGCCATAAGTAAGACATGTGGATGTAGATTATCGATGTCATGAGAATGGAGGGTTGTGGTATCTACGGTTGTCGGGGGGTATAGGGCCATTGGTAGACGCTGTCTATTCATCGGGATGTCCATGGGAATGCGTGTTTGATCAGGTTTCAGGTTCGCATGAATGCGCCCGTGTTTCATCATGTCCATGTAACGCTGCTCATGTCTGTTTGTCCACTGGGACGTTGCTGATCTTCAGTTTGGCGCACCCTGTGGGGACGTGCTGGCAGTCATCAATAGTTACCATGGAACGC
>NW_014578351.1:60004-84523 GCF_000485595.1 Priapulus caudatus
TAAGATGCGTGTCGTGCGCGTGTGTTGTGCGGTTGTGTGACGATGTGCGGTGTTGTACTGGTGTGTGTGCGTGATTCCATGTGCTAAATGTCCATCGCAATGGCACTCTAATAAGTAAAGATCGTGACGACGTCTAGCTTGAGCGGCGGAGGCCCTCCACGGACAGAGCCGATTTCTGGCTGTTTAGTCTTCAGATACATTTGCGTGTGTGACGTGTTGTTGATAGTTCGTCGAGAATACTCGTCATCTTTAACGGGTACTAAGAATATGTGGACACAAGGATAATGACATCCCTACTCATTGGCAATACTTTTAGAATTGTAATCTATGCAGAATTGGCCTAACGAAATCCGGCCTAGTTTCGCGCCGATGCGCTCAGGGGTGTGGCCGTTGATGCGTAGGCTGATGCGTGTTGGTGCGAGGAGCATTTCAAGTGTTGTCCATTGATGCTCAAAGATCAGGAGATGGCGTAAACGTGAGAGGCTGAGGAACGTGCTATCATCATCATGTCCATGGAACGTGCTATCATCATCATGTCCATGGAACGTGCTATGCGTGTCGGCATGCTGCTCTATTTCAGTCGTCCTGCATGATGTCATTGTGTATATTGACTGACCAGTGAGAGAGATATTCGTGTGTATAGCGGATATTACTGTAAGGCTGGCGTTTCTCCATTTTCTTTCCCAAGCAGTTTTTTTGCGGCATAGCACGCCTGCTACCCGTGTGTCTGTCACTGTTAATCATTTCTTCTTGTTTTAAACCATGAAGCGTCTCCGGCACAGATGACATTATGCAAATTTATTATTTATGTATCAGCAAATTGCAGTGGACTTCCCTGTGCGTTACAGTTATGAAACAGAGTCTATTTTTAAACGTGACCACGAGAAGAGATAGTTCTTTGTTCGTTATTCTCATCCAAGGGAAGAGATAGTTCTTTGTTCGTTATTCTCATCCAAGGGAAGAGATAGTTCTTTGTTCGTTATTCTCAGCCAAGTTTAGATGGTTCCCTTTGCAGAAGGAAGGTGGCGTTGACATCGGTACATGACGCATATGAAAGTGCTGCGGATGTGGAAGTGCTATTGTGGCGACACCTATGTGCTACGCGTCCAAACAGTGGCGTGACTGCATGCAAGTGACCTTTTCTAGCTCGGGTAGGGCTGGTGGTGGTTGGTGTGGGTTGGTGTGGGTTTATCACGGTTCAGGATGACTAGACGCGATAAGTATCTGGAACATTAAGTGATAGTGTAGAGGTATTGTATATTCTCACATTGTCGCATTACTACTACTCTTCCCTGTTTTCCTGTAAACGTGTAGCCAGCCAGTCTATTACCGTGGATAGTCGACTCTCACGGTCGCGCAGTTGATTTTGTTATTTTGTCACATGTCCGTGTATGTATTAACGCATTGATATTATTATTAATATTATTATCATCACCGTACTTTTGTGAGGTTGATATTATGATGAAATGCATTGTGGCACCAGTGGATGATTTTTAGTTCACTATTTCACGTAAAAATGTAACTTATTTAAGGCGGGCCTGTTGCTCCTACCGACAACTTGATGTGGGTTGACAGAGCGTTTGTGTAGCCGGTGCAGCCGGGCTACTTACCTATACACGCTCTTCTGGTGTCCGTTCGCAATTGCAAAAAAATATATGCACCGTTATAACTGAGTGTAGCACGTAATTCATGTCATGTTCACCACCGTGTAACAAATCTTGTCCCGTCCCACTTACGATGGCTGTCAGATGTTACTATGTACGTATTTAACGTGTTATTGACTGTAAAAAATTCATTCCCATATAGATTTGTATGTATTACGCGTTTATATGTATGGTCAATTGTATCTGTGGAAGTAAAAATGCGTTTGTATGTATTTACGTACGTATTTATGTGTGTTTGTGTTTGTATGTACATGTGTGCGTGCGTGCATGCATGCGTGTACGGTAGTGTGTGCCCGTGTGTGCGTGCGTGCGCGCGCGCGTGTGTGTGTACATGATCGCTGTTATGTCGACAAGCTGTAGATTTGTTAAGAAACCGTTCATTTCTGTATGTAATAATTAATAAACCAATGCGTTTACACTATTTCTCACAATTCTCACCTTTGAAGTGCTTTGCTTTGACTCTATTCGCTCAATCCTAGAAGGTAGTATTCATTATAAGATCAGTATTTGTTATTGCCTGCAGTAACCACCCAACCCCAGGAGTCAGGGTGGTGGCTGTGGTGCCAAATACATTACCCCCTGAATTAAACAACTTCATAGAAACATCGATGATGAAAAAGATGCAGGGTAGCGAACCCAACACAGTGATTAGTTAGCGCCGCCTACCGTCCATGATGTGAATGATTAAGTTTAAAACATTAGAACGGACTAATGGAGGTTGGCACACACAATCTCACAACACCCTCTCCCTCCACCCTCTCTCTCGCCCTCTCTCTCTCTCTCTCTCTCTCCCTGCGCCTCCCCTCCGACCCTCTGCTCCCCTCCCTCTCCTGCCAACCCTCTCTCGTCCGCCTGCCTCTCTCTCTCTGCTCTCTCCTCCGCCTCCACCCTCTTCTCTCTCTCCCATCCCTCTCCTCCACCCATCGTCTCGCGCCGCTCTCCTTTCCCGTTCCTCTCGCCTCCCCTCTCCTCCACCCCCTCTCCTCTCCCTCCGCCCCTCCACCCTCTCTCTCCTTCTCTCTCGTCTCTCTCTCTCTCCTCTCTCCTCCCTCCTCCCCTCCACCTCCTCTCTCTCTTTCTCTCCGTCCTCTCATCGTCTCTTCTCGCGCCCCATCTCTCTCCATCGTCTCTCCTCGCTCTCTCCTCCGCCCTCCTCACCCTCCCTGCCCTCTCCCTCCACCGTCTCATCTCGTCGCGCCTCGTCTCTCTCTCTCATGGCTCGACTCTTCCCTCGCTCCTCCCGACCTTCTCTCTCACCCCCCTTCTCTCCTCTCTCTCTATTCGGTGACGTCACACTTTTGTTTAACGTCCGTCATTCGTGGCGGCGTTGGAGATGGAATCGTTTGTGCCTGATAGCTACGTGTTTCACTGTAGTCGTTTGGGCATAAATGCCGACGTGCGCTATACGCTACGTGTTATCACTGGATGCGTTGGGGATGAATGTCGACGTGCCTATCAGCTACGTGTTTCACGTCGTATCGTTGCGGAAGAATGCGACGTGCTAATACTACGTGTTTTTCAACGTGTCATCGTTGGGGATGAATGCGAGCGGTGCTATAGCTATCGGTTTTTCATCTGTAATCGTTGGATAATGCGTCGTGCCTTAAGCTAACGTGTTTCACTGTATCGTGTGGGATGAAGTGCCGACGTGCCTAATATTGCTACGGTTTTCACTGTATCGTTGGGTGGAGTGAATTGTGCGGAGAACGTGCCTATAGCTACTTGTTGTTCACTGGATTCCGTTGGGACTGAATGCGTCCCGCCGGCCTATGAGGTACTGCTTTCACGTAATCGTTGGGATGAATGCGACGTAACCTTATAGCTAGCGTGTTTCACTGTCATCGGCGCGCGATGAATGCGAACGTGCCTATATGCTAACGTGGTTCACTGTATCGGTTGGGATGAATGTCGACCCCGCTCGCCTATAGACTACGTTGTTTCACGTGTATCGTGGCTGAAATGCCGAGCGTGCCTATGCTACGTGTGTTCACTGTAATCGTGGGATGAAATGCGAGTTGCCTATACTACGAGTGTTCACTTGTATCGTTGGAATGAATGCGACGTGCCTATTAGCTAGCGTGTTTTCACTGTATCGTTGGTAGAGGTTGTAACGGCGTGGCGCAGACGCTCGTTCAGACAGCTAGGTAGATAATATAGTCAATGACAGCCAGCTAGTGCCAGTCGGCCTAGTACATTAGTAGGAAACTGCACATATCCTGTCTCACGGCGCCGCGTACGTAATGTGTGGCGTGCGTGCGTGTGTGTGTGTGTGTGTTGTGTGTGTGTGTGTGTGCGTGTGTGTGAGTGTGTGGTGTGAGCGGTGCTTTGCGTGGCAGTGTCGTGTGTGTGTGCGTGCGTGTGCGGTGCGTTGCGTTGTTGGTGAACGCGGGCTTGTCGTGTGCAGCGTGGTGTGTGGTGAGCGTGTGTGTGAACGTCGTGTGTGTGCGTGTGTGCGTGCGTGGTTGTTGTGAGCGGTGGCCGTTGCCGTTTGCTGACGCGTGCGTATCTCGTCGGTGGTGTGGTGTGTGTGTGTTGTGTGTGTGGTGTGAGCGTGTGTACGCGTGCTGTGCGTAGGTGGTGGACTGAGCGCGGTGTGTGTGTGTTGTGTGGGTGTGTGTGTGTTGTGGTGTGTTGTTGAGAAGAGGTGCGTGTGTGTACGTGCTGGGTGTGTTGGCGGCTGCTGTGTGTAGTGTGTGTTTCGTGTCGTGTGTGTGTGTTGTGTGCTGTGTGCGCAGCGTGTAGTGTGAGCGGTGTGTGCGCGTGCATGCGTGTTGGTGAGGCGTCTTGTGTGTTGAAGCAAGGTGGTGTCGCATGCCGCGCGGCTTCGCTCCACGGAGACTGTGTGTGTGTGTGTGTGTCGTGCGTGTGTTGGTCGAACGCTGTGATGTGTGTGATGTGCCTGCGTGTGTGGAGTCGTTACGTAGTTGCGCGTGTTGTGTGTTAGCGCTTGCGGTGTGGTGTGCGTGCCGTGTGTGTGTGCGTTGCTGTATGTTAGCGTGTTGTGTGCTGAGCAGTGGTCGTGCGTGCGTGTGTGTGACGTCGGGTGTGCGTTGCGTGTGTGCGTGCGTGTGTGTAGCGTGCGTGGTGTGGTGTGTGTGTGTGAGCGTGTTGTGCGGCGTGTGTGTGAGCCGTGCGTTGGGTGTGCGTGGCTGTTTGTGTAGCGAGTGTTGTGCGTGAGCGTGTGATGTGTGCCGTGGTCATTGTGGCTGAGCAGTGTGTGTCGTGCTGGTGTGAGCGCTTCGTATGTTGCGTGCGTGTGGGTGAGCGTGCATCTGTGTGCGTGCGTGTGTGTAGCGTCGTGTGTGCGTGTTTGTGTGGCTCGCGCCCTTGTTGTGTAGCGTTGGTGGCGTGCGTGCGTGTGTGTGAGCGTTGCGGTTGTGCCGGTGCGTGCATGGTTGCGTGCGTGCGTGTGTGCTGTGCGTGTGTGTGAGCGTTGGTCGCATGCGTGCGCTGCTGTGCTTTTGAGCCCTTGGTGCGTGCGTGTGTGTGCGCGTGTGTTTCTCGTGTTGCGTTTTGTGCATGCTTTGCTATGTGTTTGAAAAAACTCGAATCGTGGTGATAACCCTATATGGCTGCACGTTAGAGCAACTAATAGCGATTGTGGAAAAAGCAGGCCGCAAGGCGTGAACCCATGCAGGTCGCAGGGGTTAATATGGCGTGGCCGATTGGCAGGTGTCCCGGCGGCGATGACAGGTGTGTAATGTTTATAGGGCAGGCGTGAATCAGCCGCCCGCCGCCGCCGCCGCGCGCTGCAGTGAGAGACGCAGGTGAGCCACCGGAGCCGGCGTGTGATCTTGCCGGTACACTAAGAACCTATCCGTCTGGTCTGGTAAAGCGGCAGCGACGTCCAGCGGTAGCGGAATTATTGTTATCTGGCTTGTTATTCGGAGTGGTGGTCGGCCTGCGCGCGGTGTTGTTATACTCGGTGGATGAGGCCGATGTACGTGGCCGCGACCCACCATTCGCCCTGAGCGTCGCTGGATAGCGATGTTAACTCGTGCCGCATCCCCGATCGCGCTGGAGCGTCGTGGATGGAGTGCGATGTACGTGGCCGCACCCCCATCGGCCTGCACGCTCGTGGATGAGGGCGAATGTAACGTGCCGCACCCTCCATCGCCTTGAGCGTCGTGGTGATGCAGGCGATGTAGCGTGGCCGCACCTCCCCATCCAGCCATTGAGCGCTGATTCGTGATGAGGGCGCGATGTACCCTGGCCGCACCCCCATCGCCTGAAGTCGTTGTGGATGAGGCGATGCTACGTGCCCGCGCACCGCACCATTCGGCCTGAGCGTCGTGGATGAGGCGATGTACGTCGGCCGCAGCGCCGCATCGCTCTTGAGCGTCGTGGATGAAGGCGTATGTACGTGGCCGGCACGCCAGCATCGCCTGAGCGTACGTGCGATGGAAGGGCGATGTCGTTACGGTGGCGCCGCGACCCTCCATCGCGCTGTAGCCGTCGTGGGATGAGGCCGATGCTACGTGGCCGCACCCCATCGCCTAACGTCGGGATGAGGCATGTACGGAGGCCGCACCGCTACCATCGCCTGAACTTCGTCGTGCAGATATCGCGACACTGCTCGTTTCATTTAATGACGAGATATCTTGGTTCGCACTTGAAAGTCAAATTTCCTGAGGTCCGCGGATATGTCTAATTGTATAATTTCCTAGGGCGTGACGGAGAAAGGGCTAATTAATCCGCATGATGCTGCAGTGACCATCGAAGCAGGGTTCAGCTAAGGTGTAGGTGCCTGCGTGTTGGTATATTGAATTAGTAGCACAGAGGGTATGGTCCACGCTATACGACTAGTATGAAAGCCATCTTCCTTCAAAATCATTTTCTAATCAATGTTTCAAATTCAATTTAAAATCAATTTTACAGAAATAACAAATCACCTTGTATTAACATTGCAAATTTAATCACCAAACTTTCGCAAAATAATTGCCTGATATACAAATTCCTTTCACGAGTCATTGGAAAATATTCATGTTTTCTAAAAGTACAATTTATTTTCAAACAATCAAACCAATTTACCAACGTTGCAATTCTAATTTGAGAACATTTTACATAAATGCTCAGCAAAAATTTTCTCACATCTTGCTTGCATCAGCCTCTAACAATCTGAAATCACTAACTTTTGAAATTAATGTTAGATTAGCGCCTTTTAATCATTAATCACCAGAGAAATGGCGAATCTAAGCTGTCTGCCGTTTACGATGGCCGATGTTGTGGTCACGGGATGCGATTAAAAATTGTGCCAATAGTGAGATATTATGCGTCCTCGAGAATGAGCGAACTCCAAATACCTGAAGCGCAGAGCTCTAGAACGCCATTGGGGTTACGATTAAAACGCTGGACAAAAAATACCGCTAGACTTGCTTAAACATTTGTACTACTATAACAGCTACACTTTAATTGATTTAATAGAACGGCATGAGGTTTTCTAATTACTTTATAGGAACATCAAAGCGTTGTGATAGAACACCCGAAGTCACTATAGCTGTAGCGTTTAGCACACACACACACATCACACAATCACCACACACCTCGCACAAACAAACACAGTGCTGTCCACACGATACGTGAATACACACACACAGCGGCCACGCACGGCTACGGCCCGCAACACACAAAAACACGCATCGCACACATGTACAACGCTACCGCACACACACAAAGCACGCATGCACACATTTAAGCACGGCCGCGCACAGCACAGGAGGCCTAGTCCCCGACAAACACACACACTGCGCACAGCAACGCAACCTACACGCACGAGCACACCACCCAGCACGCAGTCACGCACACATCACACACACACACACGCACATCGCACACGCACACGCACACGCACACGACACACGACACACACACACACACACACACACACACACACACACACACACATTTACGTATATATATATATATATTCATGAGATATTGCGCCCGCGCCCAGGCTGCTATACTGCGCCCTACATAGATAGAACTGTGTCTACGGCCGCTATAACCCATTACCGCGCCCAGGTTTACGGAAACGCACGCTCCTAATCTCCTTCGCTCTCGCGATTCTTTTCACCACTTGAGTGGATATGCGAGGCGCATTAGCCGATCGCCATTAACACTTGGTGAAGCCAATAGTTTGTCCCAGGTGGTGGGAACCCGCGCGCCGCATGGAATGCACGGTTGCCATAGTGACGGTTTGTATGCATACGAGACTCGCAGCAGACGGGCAGATAACGGTGAGCGGCGGCGGTGTCAGCTGGGAAGAACATTCTAATCACCTCAGCCTCCTGTTATTGAATCGATTTATCTCCTGGACGTCAACTCTGCCCGAAAATCGTGATTCTCGTATGAAATCTTCGAAGGCGAGAGAGAGGCATGGGGGAAACAATAAAGTGGGAGAGTGCGGTAAAGAGCGAGAGAAAGACCGAGATAGAAGAGTCAGAGGTACAGAAAGAGAAAGGGGGAGAGACAGAGAGATAGTGTACAGTGTGGTTTGCAGATGGTAGAAATAGTAGTTGTGTTTAGAAATGTCGCGAAGTAGTTGCATAATGGGTTAGTCGGCGGCAGCGTGTTTGATGTATAGTATGGATGATGGAGATGCAAAACGGTTGAGAGGGAGTTGTTGTGCCTGTGGGCAGCGGGTGTGGTTGTCCGGGCGCGCGTGACTTTCTTTGTTAGCTAGAAATGTATAAAAGGAAAAGGTTCTTGGTTGTGAGGGAGATCGGACGTGAGTGTGCGAGGCACGCTGCTGCGTGCCTCTGTGCGCGCGCATGTGGGTTGAGAAACAATAATACTATTTGCTGAACACAACTGCTTGGACTTTGGAGTTTGCCTTTTCACTTTCAACTTACAACAAATCTACTTTGAACCGGGTAACGTCATCTTCCTCGTTACAATAGATGGATGGATGGATGGATGGATGGATGGAAGGACGTACGGACGGATGGATGAATGGACGGACGAGTGGATGAGGCGATGTACGTGGCCGCACCCCCATCGCCTGAGCGTCGTGGATGAGGCGATGTACGTGGCCGCACCCCATCGCCTGAGCGTCGTGGATGAGGCGATGTACGTGGCCGCACCCCCATCGCCTGAGCGTCGTGGATGAGGCGATGTACGAGGCCGCACCCCCATCGCCTGAGCGTCGTCGTGAGATATGCTGCGACAGTCATAGACGAGATATCTTGGTTCGCACTAAAGTCAAATTTCCTGAGTCCCGGAATGTCTAATGTAAATTTCCTGCGACCGAGAAAGGGCTAATTAATGCATTGCTGCATGACCATAGAATCAGGGTTCAGCTAGGTTAGGTGCCTGGGTGTTGGTATAAATTAGTAGCAGCAGAGGTATGGTACGTATACGACTTATGTATGGAAAGCCATCTTCTTCAAAAATCATTTTCAATCATTTCAAATTCAAAATTTAAAATCAATTTACAGAATAACAAATCAATTTATTAACTTGCAAATTAATTCACAACTTTCCAAAATAATTGCCTGATATACAAATTCCTTCACATCATTGTAAAAATTCATTTTCTAAAAGTACAATTTATTTTCAAAACAACAAACCAATTTACCAACTTGCAATTTAATTGAGAACATGTTACATAAACTCACAAATGTTCAAATCTTGCTTCATCACCCTAACAATTGAAATCACTAACTTTGAAATTAATTTATTACTTTTAACATTAATCACCAGAAATGCGAATCTAACTGTTGGTTTCACGATGCGATGTTTGGTCACGATGCGATTAAAATGCCATAAGATATTAGCTCTGAGGAATGAGCGGAAGCTCCAAATACTGAACGCAGAGCTCTAAACGCAATTGGGTTCGATTAAAACGCTGGACAAATACCCATAGACTTGCTTAAACATTTTTACTACTATACCTACACTGTTAATTATTTAATAGGATGGCATGAGTTTCTTAATTACTTTATATGGAACTCCAAATCGGTTGTGATAAACCCCGAAGTTCACTATAGCTGTAGCGTTTACACACACACACACACATGCACACACACACACACCCGCACAAACAAACACACCCACATACTGATACACACACACGCACGCACGCACGCCCGCACACACACAAACACGCATGCACACATGTACACGCCCGCACACACACAAACACGCATGCACACATGTACACGCCCGCACACACAGAGGCCTACGCCCGCACAAACACACACACGCGCACGCACGCACACACGCACACACACACACGCACACGCACACAGCACACACACACACACACATTCACACGCACACGCCACACCACACGCACACGCACACCACACGAGCACACACACACAACCACACACACACACACACCACAACACGACACACACACACACATTACGTATTACGGTATATAATATATATTTTCAATGAGATATTGCGCCCGCCGCCCAGGCTGCTATACTGCCGCCCTACATAGATAGACACTGTGCTTCTACGCGCCGCTATAACCATACCGCGCGCCCAGGTTTACTGGAAACGCCCTAATCTCCATTCGCTCTCGCGATTCTTTTCACACTTGAGTGGATATGCGAGGTCGCATTAAGCGATCGCCGATTAACACTTGGTGAAGCCAATAGTTCTGTCCCAGGTCGGTGCGGAACCCGCGCGCCGCATCGGGGAATGCGGTTACGCCGTTGCCATAGTGGAGCGCGTTCTGTATGCTGACGAGGACGTCGCAGTGCAGACAGGGCAGATAACGCTGGAGCGTGGCGGCGGTAGTCAGCGGGAAGAACATTTCTAAATCACCTCAGCCTCCTGTTATTGAATCGATTTATCTCCTGGACGTCAACTCTGCCCGAAAATCGTGATTCTCGTATGAAATCATTCGAACGCGAGAGAGCAGGCATGGGGGAAACAATACAAGTGGCGAGAGTGCGGTACAAGAGCGAGACAAAGACCGAGAATAGAAGAGTCAGAGGTACAAGAAAGAGAAAGGCGCGAGAACAGACGAGATAGCTGTTACAGTGTGGCTGCAGATGGTAAGACAATAGTAGGTTTTAGAAATTGCTCGCCACCAGGTAGTTGGTCATAATGGTTAGTCGCGGCAGCGTCGGTATTGGTATAGTATGGATGATGGAGATGCAAAACGTTGGAGACGGGCAGTTGTTGGTGCCTGTGGCGCAGGGCGGTGTGCGTTGTCCGGCTGCGCGCTGACTTTCTTTGCTTAGCCTAGAAAATAGTCATAAAAAGCGAAAAAGAGTTCTTGTTGTTGAGGCAGATCGGACTGAGGGTGCGCAGCGCACGCTGCTGCGTGCCTGGCTGTGCGCGCGCATGCTCGCCCGTTGAGAAACAATAATACTATTCCCTGCCTAGAACACAACTGCTTGGACCTTTGGAGTTGCCTTTTCAACTTTCAACTTACAACAAAATCTACTTTGAACGGGGCGAACGTGCATCTTCCCGTTACATAGAATGGATGATATGATGCGATGGTATGAAGGACGTACGGACGATGGATGAAGGACGGACTACGGGGCACGGATGGATGGAATATATATAATATATAATTAAATATATAATATAAGTATAAACTATATATATAGAGAGAGACGAGAGAAAGGGAGATGAGAAGTATGGAGAGAGGGGGAGGGGAGGAGGGAGAGAAGAGACTGCCGACGAGGAGGGGAGAGAGAACGAGAGAGAAGAGAACAGAGAGAGAGAAAAGACGAGAGAGAAAGAGATGAGAAAGATGAGAGAGAAAGAAGAAACGCAGAGAGAAAGAGAGAAAGAGAGAAAGAAAGAGAGAGAGAGACGAGAGAGAGAGAAGAGAGAGGGCAGAGAGAAGAGAGAGAGAGAGACGAGATGACGAGACGGAGAAGAGAGAGAGCTCGAGCAGCAGCTACATCATCGCAAGCTAGGCCTGCTTTCATTTATAATTGGCCATCGTCCGCGGCGCTTGCTCGACAAATCACCCCACACGCAGAAAAGCGTCTCGCAGCCGTGTCTTCTGGTTCGACGCGTCCAGCCCGGGCCTGAAGCAGTCGCGAGTTATTAAACAGCGAGCACACGACGTCACTTAAAACATGCAGCCAGCTCTGTTTAGAGACGCTGAATCATGCACATATACACTGTGAATGTAATATAGTAGTATATATATCCATTAACAAGAGATATAAAAATTAACCTTCTTTGATTATTATGTCTGATATTAATGATTTTCTCACCGCGAGAACAAAATCGGACAGGCAGCGAAAACCAGTGAGGCAGACTCCACAGCAGCCAGCACATGAAATATAACCCCCCCCTCACCATTATAGCACTGCAAATATTACGTGCTGCGCATGCGCTTAGCTTTACACGCCATGCACTATCTGCTTCCTGACTCGTTCAGCTTCGAACAGAGAGTAACTTGCCTAAAATGTTACCTCTGTCGCTGCTGGTGCAGGTGGCCGCCAGCTGCGGAAATTAAAACCGAGGCAGCATATACGGCCAGCGGGTATACATTACGCAGGAAGTTTCGGGACAGGGTGCGAGTGTTTCTCCGCCGCCAGCCTGAGTACGTCGTACCGCGCGCCGGGGAAAGGAATAATATGCATGGGGAGCTTCTCTATGACACTAAAGCCATATGTTAGCAGGGTCGCAAGTGTAAGCCGGCGATTGCGCTGCCGCAGCATGTAGCTATTAAGAGTATGCTGCGTGCACCGCGTGCGTATGCTCGCTCGTAACGTGCACGTGCGCGCGCGCGTGTGTAGTAATGCTACTCAACGTGATATCATTCTTATCTCGTCTATACGCGTTCCTGATTGCACGTGCATCAGTCGCCTGCAGGGAGCAAGCCATGTAGGCGTACACCTGTATGTCATGTACCACTAGTATGTATGTACACTGTAATGTATGTTACACTGTAGAGTATGTACACGGTATGTATGTACACTGTATGTATGCTACACGTCATGTAGTTACCCACTGCTATGTATGTTACACTGTATGTAGTACACTTTATATGTATGTACACTCGTATGCGTATTGCTACACTGTATGTATTACACGTACGTACTATACAGCTGTATGTTATGCTACCACCCTGTATGTATTACACTGCTATGTATGTACACTGCTTGATAGCTATGCTACTCACTGTGATGTATGCTACCACTGTATGTATGTACACTGTATGTACCTGTACACTGTATGTATGTGATACGTACACTGTATGATATAATACACTGTATGTATGTACACTGTATGTATGTACACTGTTACGTGTATGTACACTGTATGTATAAATTAGTATACCACTGGGTATGGTATGTACAACTGGATGTATATAACACTGTATGTATGTAACACCCTGTATGGTATATTACACTGTATAGTAGTGTACAGGCCTGTAAATAGTATATAGCTTGCCGCCCTCAGAAGACAGCATGAGCGAGGGGGCCACTGACGTGGATTAAGCCGTTCACATCGTGATATCGGGCAGCAGCTCGAGCATGACAGCTATCACTGGATTTCGCGCTCTGCCCTCATAAGCGTCGCGTTGCCTATGGTAGCCGGCGCAGCCGCGTCGATAATCGCGGGATGCATTGAACTATGTGGATGGCGCGGACAGACGACGAGGCGGCCATGCGCCAAGCGTGGGACGATAGAAGCGATCAACGTTAGGACAGCGCGGCGATCCACCGCTCGCGGCTTGCTGTGGCGTAGAGGCGATAGGCTTCAACGATTACTCAGCTACAGTCATCATACATGATGTATGATGCCCGCGATGAGCCGATTCCTCGCGCCATTGCTACTTTTATCGGCAGCAGACTAAATGAAGAAGCGGCATAGCAGGGAGCATATAGAGAAACCCATCCACGCACGCCACCCCACTAACACAAGACACACACACACACATATATACCCACTAACACACACACACACACACACACACACACACGCACATTATATACACCACTTAACACAGACACATACACGCACATATATACCCACTAACACAAGGAACACACACACGCACCGCACCCACTAACACAGACACACACAGACACACACACCCCACGCACCCACTAAAACAGCAGAAACACACACACGCACGCACCACTAACCGCACAGACACACACACGGCACGCAACGCACCACACTAACACAGACACACACACAAACACACACGCACGCGCCACTAACACAGCACACAAACACGCACGCGCCCACTAACCAGACAACACACACGCACGCGCCCACTAACACAGACACACCACGACGCACGCAACCCACTAACACAGACACCACACACGCACGCACGCCAAACCTACTTGAACACAGACACACACACACACAACACACACGCACGCGCCCACTAAAACACCAGACACAGACACCACACACATCACACACACGCACCGCATGCCCACTGACACAGGACAACACCCCAACCCGAACGCAACCATACCACACATGCGCCGACACTGACACAGACCACATATATTACACTCGCTATTCGCGCGCACACACACAGCACACATAGGCCTAGCACAAACACGAACACGACCCACGCACGCACGCGACGCACGCACGCAGCTCCAGTATGAACATGATTACGTGTTGTATAAAGCACGTCATGGCCCAGTCTTTAGCAGATCACCGAAAAACGAACAAACAAAAAAATGAGCGATACATATCATACTATACTTTATCCTCCTAATGATGACATTCCTCTTACGACCGCAAATATCCCACCAACCAGCGCAGTCAATCGAACAATATAATTACCAAACATTACAAAGAAAGGCCCTAATCAAGAAAATTCACAACCATGCTACTACAGACGGGTGGCCGGGCTACCCTAACTAGACACACGCAGATTTACCCGTGGAATCTCTTTACCGTCATAACTATATTCGTGTAGTGAGCAAGTAATTCACGTAACGACCCTAATGCCTATAGAGTCCAACACAGAGAGCTGCAATCACGCAGAATACGCCGAAATCCAGCGACAGACCTATAATTTACAGCTGCCAACACAGATGACAGCACTTGTCCGCGCCAATACAACCTAGATGTCGCCTCCCTCATGCTCCAGCCTTTCTCCCTTCCTGCATCTCCAGCCGTCTCTGCCCTTCCTCATCCTCCAGCCTTCTCCCTTCCTCACTGCTCCAGCCTTCTCCCTCCTCAATCCTCCAGCCTTCTCCTTCACTCAATCCTCAGACCTTCTCCCTCCTCATCCTCCAAAGCCTTCTCCCTCACTCATCCTACCAGCCTCATCCCTCCTCATCCTCCAGCCTTTCTCCATCCTCATACCTCCAGCCTTCTCCCTCCTCATTTTCTCACAGCCTTCTCCCCTCCTCATCAGCCAGCCTTCTCCCTCCTCATCCTCAGGCCTTCTCCCTGCCTCATCCTCCAGCCCTTCTCGCCTCCTTGCATCCTCCAGCCTTCTCCTCCTCAATCTCACGCCTTCTCCCTCCTCACCACACATATACTCGTAACACGCCCCCATCCTTCCCTGTATCCATGCTGCACCTTCCTTCCATTCCTCTATTGTCTAAGATACTGCCAGGCCCAACCCTCCATCCCTCTGTCTTCCAATATCCCATACTCTCGGCTCTAAACTACAATCCCCCACCCATCGCATCATCTCTGCTGTCTCGTCCTGACTACATCCACCATCCATCATTCAGGTGGGCCACACCCGGGGCTGTCACTCACTATACAGTATACAAGATTACTAGACGATGGCACTCGGCCAGTAGCTAAGTGCTCATGTAGTCATTGCCTGATGACCCTCCAGATGATGATCACAGCAATTAGATCAGCAATCGTCGGACAACCTCTCCCCCCCGTCCCCGGCGGATCACGCCGGCGTACACACGCGTCACAACCAGCAGTCACGCCGCTCCCAGCGTCACACAGCTCCCGCGTCACGACCGCATCACACAGCTCACACACGATCACGCCGCGCACACAGCGATCACGCCGCACGTCACACGCGTACAACGCGCGTCACGCCGCGCTCAACAACAGCGTCACACAGAAAGCAGTCACGACCGCCGTCACACAAGCGTCACACAGACTCACGCCGAGCTACACCGGTCACACCGCGTCACAACCGCCACACAGCGTCACGCCGCGTCACACGCGTCACGCCGGCGTGCACCCGCGTCAACACAGCGTCACGCCGCGTACACAGGTCTGCTTCAACGCCGCGTCACACAGCGTCACGCCGATACACAGCGTCACGGCGCGCTCCACACAGCGGTCACACAAGTGATCATTACGCATCCATAACAGTTCGTCACACGCGCGCCGAGCACACAAGCGTACACGCGCGCCCGTCACACCGCCCATCACACAGCGTCACGCCGCGTCACACCGCGTCCACAGCCGCGGTCACACAGCGCTCACGCCGCAACTCACACAGACCGTCACACCGCCGTCAACGCCGCGCTCACACAGCGCGTCACGCGCCCATCATACAGACGCTCACACCGCGTACAACGCGCCGTCACAGCGCGCGTCACACAGCGTCACGCCGCGTCACACCGGCACACACAGCGTCACGCGCGTCACACCGCGTCACACGCGTCACGCAGCCTCACACCGCCGTTCACACAGAGACGTCACACCGCGTCACACCGCATCCACACCAGCGTCAACACAGCCGTAACACAGCGTTCACACCGCGTCACACCGCCGTCACACCGCGTCACACCGCCATCACCACAGCGCAGCCGACCGCCGTCACACCGCTGTGCACAACCGCGTCAACCACCGCGGTCACACCGCATCCACACAGCGGCACACCGCATCACACAGCGCGTCACCAGCAGCGTCACACAGCCGCTCACACCGCGCGTCACACCGCATCATACAGCGTCACACCGCATCACACAGCGTCACACCGCATCACACAGCGTCACACAGTGTCACACAGCGTCACACCGCGTCACACCGCATCATACAGTGTGTCACACCGCGTCACACCGCGTCACACCGCATCATACAGCGTCACACCGCATCACACAGCGTCACACAGCGTCACACAGCGTCACACAGCGTCATGCAGCGTCATGCAGCGTCACACAGCGTCATGCAGCGTCACACAGCGTCACACAGCGTCACACAGTGTCATACCGCGTCACCGTGTATTCCGTAGTTCCACGCTAAAACACGTGTGTCGTCGTCGTCGTCGTTGTTATTGTTCGCTGATGAATCCCGCATGTTTTACCGTCAAGCTAAACAATGAATGTTTCACAGTCACACTATACACACAACAAGCGTGGTATTCCACTAGTCACCAGAGCTTTCGCATCTCATGATGAACTGTGGATGGTGGATGGTGGGTGAGGTGGGTGGGGGTGGGGGGTGGGTGGGCGGTGGCGGTCAGTGGGTGGGTGGGGGGTAGGGTGAGTGGCGGTGGGTGGGGGTAGAGGTGATGGCGGTGGGTGGGGGTAGGGGTGATGGCGGTGGGTGGTGGTAGGGGTGATGGCGGTGGGTGGTGGTAGGGGTGATGGCGGTGGGTGGTGGTAGGGGTGAGGGTACGGGTGATGGCGGTGGGTGGGGGGTAAGGGTGATGGCGGTGGGTGGGGGTAGGGGTGATGGCGATGGGTGGGGGTTAGGGGTGATGGCGGTGGGTGGGGTAGGGGTGATGGCGATGGGTGGGGATGGTTTGTGTGTGTGTGTGTGGGAGGGTACTCACTGCTGCTACTACTAGCAGTTATCAAGCACAGGTTAGGGGGTTGTCGACACTGATCCATGCGACACATTAGGCGCGTTCACACGGACGTTTTTGGCCCGAGCCTAATTAGGCCCATGCCAGATTTGGCTCGAGCCGAGCGTTCACACGTACGTTTTTGGCCCGAGCCTAATTAGGCCCGAGCCAGATTTGGCCCCATCGAAAACGTCGGACCAGGCCCGAGCCAAATTTTAGCACCAGCTTTCGGCGAGCGGTAGAGAGGTAGAAATTACTAGAATCGGTTGAAACAGTATAAAAAGTATAACTTTATAACAGTATAAAAATTCCAAAACAGTATAAAAATTCGAAAAATTTGATCAGGATGCACGTTTTCAAGATTGATAATTAAACTCGGAACGTAAGTAAACACTCTAAATAGTAAACAACGCCATCTCGCGACATACTGCCAATTTATCTGTGAGATATTTGTGCAATAAAATTCATTTGAATTTTAATTTGAATTTGACAGACAGTATTCACTTGCGTACGTGTGAACGCGCCGACTCAATTAGGCCCGAGCCAAATTTGGCCCGAGCCAAATCTAGCCCATTTGGCTCGAGCCAAATCATGACTGTGTGAACGCGGCTATTGTCACACACTCAATTAGCCGTCTGTTAACAACATGTACGCTGTGTAATGCACGACTCGTTAATAAATCTGCCGCCGCATCTCGACGTTAACAATTTGAGGGACGTAATAATGCTAATTAACAAGAACCCGTAATGCAAGCAATTAGTTAGGCTGTGTTCTAATCATCATTGCTGCTGCATTAATGCGTGAACCATGTTAAGCAACATTTCGCCACTTTGACTGGCTAGGGTTAGCTGCCCGTCACAGTCAGTCAGCTTTATCATCTTATCCAGCAGCAAGAACATAACGTGTTGATCGACGAAGTTAACCACTCATTAGGAAATGATAACACATGTGTTAAATACATTTTGTGATCGGTCAGGTTTTATAACAAGTAGATTAGAGAACAGGGAGATTAGTTGGAGACAGTAAATTAAACCAATTATGAATGCCTTTGTATATTAGTCTAGTTAAGTTGAATTGACAAAAACACATACCCTTGTACAATATAGGGAATAATGCCTTTCATTATTATTTTACAGGTGTCAGATTGAAAATAAATTTTCCTCCAAGCTGACATGAATTTATCACACGATACGGGATGATCATTTTATATCTCTCAATGTGCATTCCCCACCGCCACGTTACGTAGCACACGGACCCGCAATGTCAAGCACACAGACTGACAAACTGTGCCAACCATGTAACCTAATTCAGGATGGCGGTAAACAAATAGCAGAACACACACACACCGGTGTACATCAAAATATCCAAGATTAGGTGAGAAAATTGACACGCATCCACACTGAAGACAAACGCGAGAGATCAACTCAGACAGCTCAGTGATTTCTATCTTTGAGTCGGGTAATTGACGTTCGCCCGCAACCATCTACGAACAGATCATCAATGTTATCCAGCCGGCACCACAGATGTGGGGCAGAGTTTATGCTATCGCCTTTGCTTCAGGAAGAAATGCCTCCCAGTATTTGATCAACTGAAAAGCATTTGCAGAAATTAGTTGGAATCACAGTATTCTTAGCACAATTGAAACCAAAACCAATTCTTCTCGTGATTCTTATGCCACAATGCCTACTTCACCATATAAATCACAACTTTTACTATAATATTAAGAATAATGAAGCTCTAATGTTCTTGTGGTTCCATTACAATGTTAGGAAATATAGGCCTATACAACACACGTGCACGCACGCACGCACACACATATACGCACACCTCACCCTCTGATGTAGTCCTACAGTATGGGTAGCTACACTATACCTAAAGGTAACAGCAGTAACCTATGGCTCTTCATATATGCGGTACGATAAATAACCTACTACAATCGATGAACGTTGTACAATAATAATAATATTGTCTTTCATAATAATAAATATAACATGATCTATAATGAGTTCCTACCTGCTGTTGATCATCCATGAGTGACTCCAGGTATTTGATTATTGTGGATTTGAAGTCACTTACTCTCTGCTGCTCAAATCTCTCCACCTCTTTCTTAATAGTCTTAGATATAGTCTCAAACTCCTGATGACTCTTCTGTACATTCGTTTCCCACTAAAAGGTGCAAATTAACACAGTTAACTTTTCACGATGCTCAAGCGAATTACTCCACACCTGCACTGAAGTTTATGGCAAAAGCTGTCAAAACTTTATAGAAGGTAACACTTTACCTCACAATTTAACTTAATTAACACAGAGTACAAGTGAGGATAACGCAGATAAAATCAGACTTACTTCTACTCACACGAAATATGAACTCACCATTTTTAACAGCCATAATCAAGTGCTACAAATTTCTCGAGCATTGTATGTTTTATGCAAAATCTATTACACGAATGCTTGGTTTTCAAAAGAAACTTCGCAAAACATTTGCTAATCACCTCCTCATCTCAAACAGGACAAACTTTAACATTTGCATGAAAGCAGATGTCAAGTATTTCTGACCCCAAGTAAAGTAATCAATACGTGTAAAAGCTGTTTATTTTGAATGTCCATTTAGATTTCAGAGACTTATCATTGTTTTATTTTATGAAGGTTAATAAATTGGAATAAGTCAGTAGTATTTTTGCATTTCTAGTACGAGTTAATCCACAATCATTATATATATATATATATATATATATATAGTGTGCATTATTGTAAAATGCTACGTGACCTCTATAACCAGACTATAAGTAAAACGTGTTTATGCATGTATGTATAACCAATAAGTACGAATTATAAATCATAAGATAGGATGAATTAAAATAATTGGTTAAATAGTTTGCATAAATGTGAATTTTGCCTTTTCATTAAACTGGAGATAGCGATTGGAAGAATATCTGGATAAAGATTACACTAATTTATTATTGGCTTGGCATATAGGTTAAACACGCAGTATATATATCATTATTAAACAGCGCATTAGCTGCCCCTCCCTACATAAAAATCCAATGCTACAACTACTACTGAGAGTTTATGATAAAGAAAGAAGCTGGTATAATTTCCCAGCATGCACTTCTTACCTGACCAATATCTTTTTTAAGCTGCATGCGGCAATAGAAAAATAAAGAACAAGGCTGATAATGCCGGCACTAATTTTTGTGTGCATTAAAGCAGCGCTGGCCATAGCAAGGCCTCTGCAAGTTTTCAGTAGCATTGCCGTGTAAGCAGCAGTAGCAGCAGTAGCAGCAGTAGCAGCAGTAGCAGCAGCAGCAGCAGCCCCTGCAGCAGTAGCAGCAGTAGCAGCAGTAGCAGCAGTAGCAGCAGTAGCAGCAGCAGCAGCAATAGCAGCAGCAGCAGTAGTAGTAGCAGTAGCAGCAGTAGCAGCAGCAGTAGTAGTAGCAGTAGCAGCAGTAGCAGCTGTGCACTAACAATCGCGTCTATCGTTGCTGCGTCGGTGTGAAGCCGCGCGCGCGTTAGCAGTTGTGACGTCGTCAGCTATATCGTCCGGTAGACGAGCGAGCCCCTCGCCGCACCGCCGGCGCCACCTACCTCAACAACGTCCGTGCACAGCATGCATCGCGCAGCGCCGGCGCCACCTACCTCAGCGATGTCGGCCTTGACCTGGTCGAGCTTCTCCGTCTTGCCTCCCAGCTGCATCTTCGCTTCCATCTCGCGTTTCTTGTTGAGCGTCAGCTGCGCTGCCTCCCAGTTCTGGAACACCTTCACTCGCTGGTGGAACACCTCCTGTAAGAGCAGCGATCAGTGGAGGGAAGCAATCAGTACATACCGCCCGTCACCGTTCCACAGGCACAGCTGAATGTCAGGTTACACACTCGTGTTAAATCAGCAGTGCACCCACCACTCGTCTATGTATATGATAACTTGATAGCGCATTGCAGACATTACGATCACTTGGCCCTCTTATTGGTTGGCCCAACCATCAGATTACTGGCAGTGTATCACAATAAGCAGGCTGAACATTGTTCTAAAGCACATAGTTACATTAAAACACGTTTAAAACCGATCTTTGGCCAATCAATAAGGGGACCAAGTAAGCTAATCGATTACAATATCACAACGAAAGCTCACACACACACAATTATACACACACAGCACAAATATACACATCCACGCACACGCACGCACGCACACGCACGCACGCACGCACGCACACGCACGCACGCACGCACGCACGCACACTCGTCGCGGCGTTGGCAGGTACCTTGACAGCTCCTACGAGGTTCACGTAATCCTTCAGTAGCTCAGCAAACAGGAAGAAGTCTGCATCTCCCTGCTTGTCGTGTAGCTGCTCTATCTTCTCCTCAACCTCTGCTAGCTGTGAGAGCGCGCGCGACAGACACGTGTGCTCCTCCGCACTGCCCAGCATCGCCGCACTCTTAGCAAAGCTCGCCGTCTGTACACTCAGCTCTGCACACGGGCGAGAGAAAGAGAGAGAGAGAGGAGAGACAAGGTTATCACGTGCTGTCGTCGTCACCAACGTGTCAAATGTCGTCCCATGTAACGAAGTGGCCGACTTAGATGAAGCTCAAAACCTTTAAAGCCGCAACTACGCCCACGTATAAAGAGCTGAACCTGTCCACAGCTGATAGCTGGACATCTATTAACATTATCAAGAGCTCATAATACCTAGAGTGTACAACGGAAAAACGGGAAAATAGTGCTATTTCACGACATGATTATTCTACTTTGCCTGCGAGTCTAGAATAATTTTATAGTACTGCATTAAGCAGAATTCTTTGCTCTCTAAAACAAGACCAACCGCTTGTCAATACGATACTCCTGGGCGCCAGTTCTGGTCGCTACCGCAACAGTAGGTGTCATACACTAACCCGTCAATTACTTATTCTGACTAGTTCATTGACTCTCTCGACCTCATAACGACTAAAAGTGCGTGGCCCTTATAACGCTCATTTTGGTGTTCTCAGTTCTAACTAAGGCTCCTCTCGACCCTGCCAGTGCCCCCTACTTGACCCGCACCACGCCCCCTCCTCGACCCTGCCACACCCCCTCCTCGACCCCGCCACGCCCCCCTACTCGACGCTCTGCGCACCCCCCCTCCCGGGGAACCTCCGCAGGCCCCCCTCCTCGACCCCCAACCACGCCCCTCCTCGACCGCTGCCACGCCCACTCCTCAACCCTGCAACTGGCCTCCCTCTTCGACCCTGCCATGCTCCCCTCCTCGACCGCTGCACGCCCCCTCCTCATCCCGCCACCACCCCTCCACCCTTGGCCACATCCCCCTCGAGACCGCCACGCCCCCTTCTTCGCACCGCCATGCCCCTCCCTCGACCCGCTGCCAGCGCCCCTCTCAGACCGCCGCCACCCGGCGCAGAGGTCCATGCACGCCCCTGCCCACACCCGCTCTCGACCGCCCAAACCCCGCCCCGTCGACCACTACCTATGCTCCCTCCTCGACCCTGCGCACACCCCTCCTTGAGCCCCCGCCACACACCCTCCTCGACCCTGCCGACGCCTCCTCTCAGCCGCTGCCCACCCCCTGTCCTTGACACCCGCACACACCCCCGTCCTCGACTGCCACGCTCCCCTCCTCACCTGCCACACCCCCTCCTCGACTCCACCACGCCTCCTCCTCGCCCCTGCCACGTCCCCACCCACTCACCCCTGCCACGCCCCTCCTCGACCCTGCCACACCCCTGGGCCACTCTGTCCTTGCACCCCTTTCCACCCCTGCCTCACCCTACTCCTCATACCTTGGAACCCTTAATCTGCACCTGATACTGGTGCACGTTACTAACGTTATATGCATGCCTGATGGCAGTTGTTCGGCTCTTAGTGCTTCACGTATTACATTGAGCATTTTGATCTCCTACTGGGGTGAAAAAACATTGCATAATGTCAAGAGCTAATAATACCTAGAGTGTACAACGGAAAAACGGGAAAATAGTGCTATTTCACACATGATTATTCTACTTTGCCTGCGAGTCTAGAATAATATTAGGTACTGCATTAAGCAGAATTCGCTTTCTAAAACAAGACCCAACGCGCTTGTCATACGATCACTCTAGGCTGAGGATATTAGCCTCCTAAACCTCCCCCGCACAGGCATCACAGCGCCTCGAATCCACATCATTCAGGCAACCTACACGCCTCTAAGCATTTCGGCTATCGGTTTCCGTCACTTGCTTGACCGCTGAAAATTGATGTCACATGCCAAATTTGTACTATTACAACACCATATAGTAACTGAGCTGCATTGTAAAAACTTATTAAGAAAACATTGCCGCTCCATCATGACGGGCATGTAGCCGTGCTAGGAAAGATAATGGGAGATAAGGGCATAGGCGATGCTCCCGAAAGTGCCGTTCATTCATAAAGTTATGGCGGAACACCGAACTTTCAGCAGAAGCAACCTTATGAGGCCGTGTAGGTTTGCTGATATGATGTGGATTCGGCGCTGTGATGCTAGTGGAGTGGGAGGTTTTAGGCAGGCCAATATCTCANCCCAATATCCAGGTCAACAGCGCAACAATGACATACGCTTATAGCTTAATGACAAGCACCCAATATCCAGGTCACCAGGCGCTACAATGACAGCTGCGTTACAGCAGCAGCAGCAGCAGCAGTAGCAGTAGCAGCGAAACCCCGCACCACGGAACGAGAACAATCGGTAAACATCTCCACGCAACGACAACGGACAAACACGCCAACGTCCGACCAATGACATACGCTTATAGCTTAATGACAAGCACCCAATATCCAGGTCACCAGCGCTACAATGACATACACTTATAGCTTAATGACAAGCACCCAATATCCAGGTCAACAGCGCAACAATGACATACGCTTATAGCTTAATGACAAGCACCCAATATCCAGGTCACCAGCGCAACAANACCCAATATCCAGGTCAACAGCGCAACAATGACATACGCTTATAGCTTAATGACAAGCACCCAATATCCAGGCCACCAGCGCTACAATGACATACACTTATAGCTTAATGACAAGCACCCAATATCCAGGCCACCAGCGCAACAATGACATACGCTTATAGCTTAATGACAAGCACCCAATATCCAGGCCACCAGCGCTACAATGACATACACTTATAGCTTAATGACAAGCACCCAATATCCAGGCCACCAGCACTACAATGAC
>NW_014578352.1:5000-10695 GCF_000485595.1 Priapulus caudatus
GAGAAGGAGAGGAGAGAGAGAGGAGGTAAGAAGTGTGTGAGGAGGAAGGAGGAAGAGCGAGCTAAGAGAGTTAGCTTCTGTGTCCTTCTCGCCGCAATTATAATGTTAGGAGAACAACTCAAACGGAGAATCGAATAATTCTTCATAAATCCATTGCGGTTTATGGAATCGGATCGTTCGGCAAAATGACGCTGCTTTATTTGTCGTGGAGAATGGCCCGTTGTTCGGTTGTAAAGAATTGCGAAATGCAGGCGAATTCTAAGAACGCATATATTGCGCGAAATGTTCGTTACACTTCAACACCAATATCGATACATACGCCGCCTATTCAGAAACAGTGCGATTTTTTTTAGTAACGTAGACAGCCAATAGGTGGCGTCTACGTTTAAGTAATATCGCTCTTGCAACTGATTTATTTGAGGAAAAAAGAGATTTGACGCTTCGCTATTTTAGATTTATTTATTGAAAGTATTTTACGCGGATATCCAATTGAATTTCATAGTTCGTTTGCCGTAGGGGCCTGGGTGAGCTATATAGTACAGTTGCACAAGTTATTCCATTAGAGTATAGAAATATGATAAACTGCAAAAAATTAGCAGAATCATCCGCAAATAATTTCATTATATGGACGTCATGTGCCTCAAGGCAATTTGGATTATGCAAGGAGAGTATAGCCTCTCGTTCACACGATACCTCGTATTTATGAAATACGGTATTTGCGAAATACCGAATCTGAGACACACTACGCGGCCGAGCGTTCACACGCTGATTCGCGGCTGCCAGAAAATACGGTATGGCGAGCTGCAGCTCTTTAAAGCAATCAAGGCGATCAAATGGCGAAATAAACAATGCAATGCGCACGGATGGCAAACTGCCGATAAATACGTAGACTGTCCGCGCTGACAGTTCCACTTGCATTACACTGAAAGCTGTCGAGGGCGACTGCAGTCTATAAAATACGCGCTTCAGAATCCGTATTTAGGCGTTCACAACGAGGAAATGCGCGTCCAAGAGATGCGCGGTATTTCTCAAGACAGCGGCAAATTATTCGGGGTCTGGAAAGCCCGTGTATTTAGCATGAAATACGCGGATTCTGTTTAGTATACCGTATTTCTTGACCGCGCATTTGCCTCGTGTGAACGCTAAATACCGGATTTCTTGCTACGTGTGAACGCGGCTTATGTAAGTTTTTCGACAAAGTATATAAGAATGCACGTCGGTCACAATATAGGGTTAATGTTAAAGAGCGGATTTTGAAGTTAATGATTTAGAGTTAGGGTTAGGGTTCTACCCCGCACACACGCACGTGCCTGCACGTATACGCATTCATACACGTACGCACGCACTCAAGCATTCACGGTCGCAACCATAATATTGTTATACACAGCGCGCAGCAGACCAACACAACGGCCAGCAACAGCACGCACACATCGCACAAAGCTACATGCACCGCACACATCACACGCAGAGCTCACGCACGACACACATCCACACGAACAAGCTCAACGCACGCACAGCGGCATCACACGCAAACACAGCACGCACCATCACACGCAAAGCTCACGCACTGCACGACATCACAACGCAAGCAGCATGGCACGCACACATCGCACGCAAGCACACGCGCGCACAGGCGCGCGGCCATCAGACAACGCAAGCACATACACGCACACATCACACGCAAGGCACACGCGCGCAGCACATCAACAACCGCAAACAGCAGGCACGCACACATCACACCCGCAAACACATGGCACCACGACATCAGTGCGACGGCAAACACATGCAGCGCAGCCAATCACACGCAAGCACGAACGGGGGCGCGCACAACATGCACACGCAAACACATGCAACGCACACATCACATCGCAAGCACATGCGCATCGCAGCACATCACACGCAACACCACGCAAGCTCACGCACGCACACATCACACGCAAGCACATGCACGCACACATCACACGCAAGCACACGCGCGCACACATCACACGCAAGCACATGCACGCACACATCACACGCAAGCACATGCACGCACACATCACACGCAAACACATGCACGCACACATCACACGCAAGCACATACACACATTCATACCCGCTATCGTCCGAACTCGTTAGTGAACAATTGCATACATATTATTCGGTTAGCGAAGCCTAAACATTCACAAATTACACAATTCTTATTTGGGTTAAACGATGTGAAATGCACCAGCCATCCGCACATGTCAGCGAGCGTTACGTACGTACGTGAGCGTTAGCGTGTGAGTGCTCTGCATGCGGGTGTGCGTGCATGCGTGCGTGTGTGCGTGCATGCGGGTGTGCGTGCGGACATAAGTGTAATTAAATATGGCACGCTATTCAAATAAAAGTGTCAATGACACTGTAACTCACATTGGGTGTGATAGAAGAGGGAGGGGGGATATATAAAGCAAGAGTATATATGGGAAAACTCCCATTATATAGCATATCTCCAATTATACTCTTGATAATGATATATGCATAAGTTTTGATGCGAAAATAAATGTTTCAGATCTAAAAGTCTGAAATCTTGACGAGAGATAGCGCTGCGCCTAAATGATGGCCATTTTGGTTTTCGAATATCGCGCAAATAAAAAACAATGAAATATTCCAGTCAAATTACTGTAACGAAAAATCTAAAACACAATATTACACGTATATAGGTATGATTGTAGAGTTGTTGACCAGTTAGACGAAATAAACGTAATAGGACGTTTTCATCTCTCCCATAAGAGTAACAACTGTTTTGGGGCTAGCCTTACACATTCACATATCAAAATTTAACAAAATCGAATGAATTTAGATGGCCATTTCCATTTTTGGCAAAAATTGGACGTGGCTCGAAAGTAGGTCAACTGCATAGCGTGCTCCAAAATAGGACGTTCAAACCTGTCACATAGGAGTAACAACTACATGCAATTTGAAACATGTGGGTCAAACGGTTCTTGAGTTATCGTTGACCGTAGGCAGACACTAAAATGCATAGTGAAATTGCCAAAATCTACCTTATTTCCATAATAATAAAAAAATCAAAACCTGTGTGATATGTTTTGGGGCCAGTCCTCATTCATTCACATACCAGAAATGAGCAAAATCCATTGAACCTGACCTGACTTGTGGCCATTTCCATTTTTTTACCAAAAAATGGACGTGGTTCGAATATAGGTCTACTGACGTGCTCCAAAATAGGACGTTTAAACCTCTCCCATAGGAGTAACAACTATACGCAATTTGAAACATGTGGGTCAAACGGTTCTTGAGTTATCGTTGACCGTAGCCAAATGTTGACGGACTGACGGACGAACGGACGGATGAATGGACGGACGGACGGACGGACAGACGGACAGACGGACGGACGGACGGACGGACGAACGGACGGACGGACGTACGACGGCCGACACCCCATGGCAATAGCTCATCTTGACGATGTCAAGGCGAGCTAAAAAAAATACATCACACGCGGAATGAGATTTCAGCAGAAAATCCAGAAAACTGTAATCGAAAAATTATTTCGACCTATTTTCTAACTGCGATACGTTCGGTGAAATCTGACATCATAGCAAAAGATGGAAGTAGCAGGAGAAGGAGAAGGAGAGGGAGAGAGAGAGAGAAAGAGAGAGAGAGGGAGAGAGAAAGAGAGAGATAGAGAGGGAGAGAGAGAGAGAGAGAGAGAGAGAGAGAGAGAGAGAGAGCGCGCGCGCGAGGGGAGAGAGAAGAAGAAAGAGGAGGAGAGAGAGAGAAGGCGTACGTGGGCGCGATAGATAGATAGATAGATAGATAGATAGATAGATAGATAGATAGATAGATGACCAACACCACAGTAAATATTACCTGTCCACTGTATGGTCATGCAATTATTACAATTACCTGTCGCTATAGCCTAATTAACGAATCAGCTGTCACCGTAGCTTGTATGTAAGTGCATATAGAGATACATAATAACAAGAGCTAATAATACCTAGATAGATAGGTATTATTAGCTCTTGATAATAATAATAGGCATACAGAGATGCATGCCCGAGCGCATATGCGTGTTGGAGCCAAAAGCGCCCTGACATTAAATGCACCTGCGCGTGGCTGGCACATATAGTTACCATATCACCTGTCGCTAATGCGTGCACGCGTGTGTGAACGGAGTCACGGAAAGTTGGTGACAGTCTGACGGCTAGTGACATATGAGTCACATCCAACCGTTATCGCTACCGAATATCTCGGCAGCAATCTAAACTAATTGCAGCGCAGTCAGCGCTAAAGTTCTTTTCTTCGTGTTTAATATTTGCGCCTCGAACGCGAACACACAATGCTTGCGTTTTCGTTCGCGGTTAATTTCCCATTAAACGACCTGCGCGCTATCTCTGCAGGGAACTAGTGTATATATGCTAAACGCTGCGGTCTCCACAGCTACGTGACGAGGCGGTGATCACACATCGCACCCGTACGTACGTCGTAGATTCTAGCAGCGTGACGTCATTGCAAAACCGCGTGAAAAGGGCAATCGAGTCGCATCGTACGTCATCGGACTTGTTCGGGAACAATCGCACGTCATGTTCGTAACAACACACGTTCGCAATTTCTATCAATGTTCATCAATCACATTGTCAGTGCATAAAAAATATCTTTTTTTATGTGGGGGGGGGGAGGGTGGTGACATAGATGTAGATTGGCATGCTTATATCAGTCTGAGCGATATATTTTTACTTCGATAATTAGTTTGGATGATACGCGCTATAGGTCAATCGGAGATAACTTGAAATCAAACATGAAAGGTTGAGAATTAAAGGTTAAATTCGGCAAACATCTATGATGGCTCGTATATCAGCGTGAGTCCGGGCGGGTGTGTCAGTTCCTACCTACTATATCTCCACCTACTTATTAATAACGTAACAAGATTCCAACCTGATTATCCAGAAAAATGATAAGAATTCGGATAGCATGGTACGCCGAAGACAATTAAGTGACTTAATTAATTAAGTAATCGTTGTCGTCCGTGTATATTTGCTAGTGTACCAACCTTTTGCAAACTTTCAATCTATTTCGCGTAGAATTGACAGACGGAAACGCGGAAAACGCAGAAATTCCTATAATCGTTCTGAACGGTTAGTAAACCGGTGTAATACGCGGAGGAAAAACTTAATTAATCAATAGTACACGCACTGTATTACATTCCAACAATTGCAATATATACGAGCGCGATGCAGATATGCCGCGTGCGTCTGCATACATACTCACAGATGTCGTCGAAAATTCACTGATCGTGTCAGCATGCTGCTGCGAACGTAACTCGACACTGCTGTCCCCACGACCGCCACATCCACGGTCAACCACGCGTGATCTGTCACCACTCGTGACGACACCGTCCCTGCTCGCCTGGGTGTGCCACACCCGCTGTGCTGCGGCCTGCATGACCGCTGTCCGGAGGTGCTGCTGCGTCGTGTGCGCGCGCGTGTGTTACTGTGCGAGCAGACGAGGAGCAGCCGGCCGATAAATAGACGCGAGCGTGCGCTGGCTGCTGGCGCGACACCGCGAACGTCAGAATCGGTCGCGCGGCCGTCGGCGTGCAAGGAAGCATCCTATCAGGGGGGCTGGATGGATGGATGGATGGATGGATGGATGGATGGATGGATGGATGGATGGATGGATGGATGGATGGATGGATGGATGGATGGATGGATGGATG
>NW_014578352.1:12221-18254 GCF_000485595.1 Priapulus caudatus
TGGTGGTGGTGGTGGTGGTGGTGGTGGTGGTGGTGGTGGTGGTGGTGGTGGTGGTGGTGGTGGCGGCAGTGGCGGCGGCGGTGATAGCAGTAGCAAGGTATTCTGCACAAACACATGCTGACCAGAATCTAATACAAGCATTATGTAATTGTGCGCATCTGCTCGTTCTTTCTCATCACCCACCGTCATTACATTATCGACAACGTTCTATGCAGTTCGCAGAATGTAGCAACGGAATGTTAGTACAATTTCGGGCACCAGCATTCAACGTTGTTTACATATTCTTTTTTTCAAATTGTAATTTGGCACCAATCATCGAACATTTTGTCATTATGATGCGCGCTTGTTTGCAGACGCATGCCTGAGTATACATATCACACAATCGCCCACACACTTACGCACGAACGCACGCACGCACGCATGCAAACATACGTACACACACACAACCATGCACCCACGCACGCACACATACACACACACACGCAGACACACGCACGCACACACACACACCTGGTTATAACACTTTTTTCATTACAGAAACGTCGTTTGTTTACTGTGAGGTGACACTGCATTTCTCTCTACGCCTCATGATAATTGTGTGTGTTGAATTCTATAAACGTGAGGAAGTGCTTTCGATCCTTTGAACTGCTAAACGCCGACGTCATACAAGTGAAAACACACTTGCACTTGCTGTCCGCATCATTTACAGAACATCCCTATGCAGCGCTGCATGGTTGTGAACTTTATTTCTGCTGAAGAAAATATTAGGAAGCTTTAAAGTTTAGTTCTGGGGCCCGTTGTCAGAAACTTCGTAAAGTTACGATTAATTTTAAGTCTAATGTTAATGTTAAGGTTAATTTTAATAGCGTTGCCAGAAACCAACTTAAACTAAACTTACTTAAGTGTAAACTCACGATAACAGGAACTTCATAATTTCATGTCACAAGGCTGCTGATTGGATGAGAATCGATCACAAAATTCAAATTCATACACATTTATTGTACATCACAGTAATTTATGCATATTATGATGGCTAACCACATATAAATAATATTTGATGAAAAACGACACGGTCTTGAATTTATTCTGCACAAGAAGACAAATTCTCACACTGTAATTCTCACACTGTAAATTCTCACGAGACGCGAGAGTCGTGTGGTCAGTGCAAAAGTATTTAAAACAAGAGAACAAATGCCATACACCATTTGTAAAGGTATTGTTTTGTTTTATTAGCGGTAGATAATTAATAATTGTTTCAAGAAAAACACACATTTTATTCATTATTATAAAATATAATATCACTATAATTGTAATTCGTAGTGTAAATGTGTTATTTTCAACTTAATATTAAAGTTAAGGGAGGGTCTAGGATCTCTTAAGTTAAGAGAAAAGTTACGAGAATTTTTAATTCTCTTAGTTTTACGAAGTTTCTGGCAACGCTTTAAGAGAAAAAGTTAATGTTAAGGTTAATGTTAAGACTAATTTGTTTCTGACAACGGGCCCCTGGAAGACCGATTTTATGCGCACAAAATAAAATGGTTGGAGAGTCATTTTATTACCTGATACAAGACTTGTCAATGTGAACAACAACGCAAGAACTCACTTTAAAAATTACAGTTCCATTACGAAATACCATGACGACATGCGCGCCATCTACCGTAGAGAATCCTCTGTGCGATGCCGTTTATTGCCAAACGCTTAATTTAGTGTATTACCTCGTCACTATTACGTCTATTGGTGCTTCATAACTGTATTTCGCTAAACACACATGCCAGATTCCTTAACGATATATATATATATAGACTTGCTCAGCAAACTCACAGCGAACGCGGTGTCTCGTGTGGATATGCTTTCAAAGTGGTGCGTATGTTTCCCGGGTATGCGCACGTCACTATCGACGCGCTGCACTACAACTGCCAGGGTTCGTGTCGGTCCGCGATGAACCTGTTTTCGCAAAGATTTTCTGCCGCGATTACTAATAAGGAAAATTCGCGTGACGTAATCACCGTTCTATGCTATAATTACGGTCTGCCATAAATGCTGCCCCTGGCGGGCCCCTGCCAGATTTCTTCATGTTTGTGGGCAAACCTAGAGAGATCGGCCGTACACCACATAAAGCTGAACGTCTAATCACAGCGGGTGCTCGAGATCACGTGATGGGCACAGCTGCGAGCAGAGTTGATGTCAACTTTTGATTGCCTAATTCGTCAACAGCTGGCAGCAGCGTAGGCGACCGTCACTATGCGTTGTCTCCAAAGGGAGATTACGAGCGAATAAAACCGCGGTTTGTTGTAGGCTGTAGTCGTTCTGTCGTTATACGAGTTCGGGTTTTGCAGATGCGAAAACTGATTGGGAAATTATTCGAGTGTGTGTGCCTCGCGTCAGCGGTAACTGTTGTTGATGGTTTGTGTACGAACTATGCTACTATTGATTCGTCGGTAAAGCGAGTCTAGGCATGGGAGCCAGATACCGACCTCATCTGTGTCGATAGATGGGCCCAGCGTCGTTTGACCAACTGTACCCGTATGCATCGCCTCTTGCGAGTAAAAGTGCGCGCGACCGTCTAGGACAGAACGCGCTTTGCAAAACATCAAAGAACAAATCACACAAAGATTTTTTTCAACTTTGCCAGAAGACTGACCTGCTGAGCAGTGAATGCGCGGAGGTAATTTACAGCTGACTGGCTAATACTAACTTAGCTGCCCACAAGCAAATTCCATTCAGGGAGATAGGGGGTAGAGGCCACGTTTGCAAGCAAAACAAATTATTCCTCAAAATCAATCACTTGCCTGCCCCAGCTTCAATCTGTTTGCGCATAAATCGATATTCGGCAACCACATAGACACCGACAGCCCCTACAATCAGGCGGGTGAAAAAGGAAGAAAAAGGAAGATTAGATTCTTCGCGTCTTTCCCGCGCATTATTTCGCGCCGTATTACGTCATCGCGTGACGTGCAGCCAATCATCGCGTCATAATCGCGTGATCGATCGAAACCTGTAGGTTGTAAATCTCGAGAACAAGCTAGCTAGATAGGTAGCTAGATAGATAGATAGGTAGCTAGATAGACAGATAGCTAGGTAGCTAGATAGATAGATAGATAGATAGCTAGATAGATAGATTGGTAGCTAGATAGATAGATAGATAGATAGATAGATAGATAGATAGATGGATGGATGGGTGAATGGATGGATGGATTGACGGACGAAAGGACAGACGGACGGACGGACGGACGGACGAATGGACGGATGGAGAGACGGACGGACAGATGGACGGACGTACGGACGGATGGATGGATGGATGGATAGGTAAATAAATGGATGGATGGATGGACGGACAGATGGGAACTAAACTGCATACGAATGATAGTTGACGTTCTCTACGCGTTTACTAGCGTGGACACACACACATTCTGCGTGTGAGTCGGGACCAGGTGCGTGTGCACAGGCTTCTAGAAGTCCATGACCGCACATTATATGTCGATAGCGGTATTAATTGGACGCCATACACTTAATTCTGCATGCACGCATGCGTGCATCTATGCCTGCAAGTGAAAATGCATAGAAATTGAAATTCATGGCAGCCAAATATTTTGCGCAAAATTCCAACGTCCCAATTCCGAATTCCAATATTCTAAATGCAGGAACTGTCAATAACTGCTGTCCTTGAATGCTTATACGCTCTAGCACAAGGTGACTGCTAGTACTAATGGGTTACCAAATTCCCGCAGTAATGCCCATGATAAAGAAATCATTTCCTGCCTCTGTTAACTTCATGATGATAGCTTTTATCATTGCTCAGGGATAAACCAGCCCTGCGATCACATTCATCCCCGAGTGTAATAGCACGCCCTCTCGTGGTTCATAAAGCAAGCTTATATGACATCGGTCAGTGTGGAACTATCGGTTTAGCTAAAGTCCGATCAAAGCACCGCTGCGCCCATCACTCGTCACGTGTGAACGTGGTCACGGCATCGTGATATTAGCCGTTCTGCGGTTCTACTTGGTGTCCATTATACACGTAATGTGCTCACCTATAGCACGGAAGACCACGCGTGCGTACGTATGACTAATGTAGCACCACGGGCGACTGCAATGCGCTATAGATGAGCTGAAGGCTCGTGTTCTCCTCTTTCTTCATCAGATAATTTTAGCACGCTCGTGCCCCGCGGCACAAGAATCAGCCGGGATTCTCGAATGGAATTATTACATAATATCGCATACCGACATATCTCGCGAAACAATTTTTGTTCATTTATATACGGTCCCGAGGGACGAGTCAGCATCCCGCTGGCGCACGACACACGAAGCCACACTAGTTCATGAATAAATAAGCAAGATAGCATCGCACGTACATCACACGCGATGCGTGACACATCACTAGTATGTGTAAAAGCTCTCGCTCTTCCCCTCTTCCCCCTCACCCCCCTCCAGCGATCGTCATTCATCTTGATATATGTTCATTTAATTACGAAGCGCCATATCGCGATATCGATCACGCTTTCCGTGTCGAGTTTAATTGCGTCGGCATGCCCCGTCGCCGCGCCGTCGTCTGTTTTAGCGCGTCGATGTTGATACGGTTACGACTCGTTATGGAAATACGCGCTTAGTGACGCATGCCGAGTCACGGACCTCCTCCCTCACCTTCCTCTCTTTCCCCTAACTTGAACATTTTCCGGGTCATTCTCTCTCGCATGCTATCGCTCTTTACTCTTCTCTGCTTCTTATTCGTCTGCTCTCTTCCGATCCTTAGCCTCCATTCTTTCTCTTTCTCTCTTTCTCTCTCTCTCTCTCTCTCTCTCTCTCTCTCTCTCTCTCTCTCTCTCTCTCTCTCCCCCTCTCTCTCTCTATCTATCTATCTTTCTCTCTTTCTTTCTATATTCTCACACAACTCGCACTATTTCATCTCTGGGAAAGGCCTTTTTTTTCTTTTTGTGTGTGTGTGGCAATACTCAGCCCTAGAGTGCACTAATTTGATTAATTACGCACGGTAGATACCCTACGGACGGCTAGAAAGAATGAAAAGTGAGATTGGTATTGTCGTGCAATTGTGCGATTCCGTCGAGTAACGTAACCATGGTGAGCTGTGAGTGGTTTTCGTGGTTGACTTTTCATTGAGCTGCAAAATGTTTCGAGCGGAGTTTTGACATGGAATCTTGGAGTATTTAGCATGAATATGTGGGAAGTGTGTGGGTCGAAACTTTTCGAGTATTTTTAATTAATTTCTAATCAATGCTTATTCAGGTCTGCTGTCAATGTAAGCTTAGCAGACACTCACTATTTCACAGATACTCACAGATACACGGACTCTCACAGATAGACGGACTTTCACTGCTTCTCAGCTACACACGCACGTGTATGAGCGTACGCGCGTGTATGAGCGTACGCGTGTGTATGAGCGTGCGTGCGTGATCGTGCGTGCGTGAGCGTGCGTGTGTGATCATGCGTGCGTGAGCGTGCGTGCGTGAGCGTGCGTGTGATATCGTGCGTGCGTGAGCGTGCGTGCGTGAGCGTGCGTGTGATATCGTGCGTGCGTGAGCGTGCATGCGTGAGCGTGCGTGTGTGCGTGTGTGAGCGTGCGTGCGTGTGTGAGCGTGCGTGTGTGAGCGTGCGTGCGTGCGTGAGCGTGCGTGCGTGCGTCAGCGTGCGTGCGTCAGCGTGCGTGCTTGCTCCCGTCTGTGGCTCTCGCCCAGTTGCTAGTAAAGCGCGCTGCGCCATCATCGCACGACGCCGCGCGAATAAGATCTAAAGAAGCCGACGACGCTGCCGACGGTCAGCGTATTGTCGACGGGATTGTAATCTCTCGTAGATTTGCTGAATCCGCTGTGTGATGAATGTTGCTGAAGCCTTACTACACGTGCTTATTCCGCCGCCACGACGTCCGGTTATTGGTGCCCTAGTAATTCTGCATCGACGTCAGTTCGCTATTTCGCACTCGATTATTAAACTCGTTTCTATTAGCGACAATCATGCGGTAAACGTTCGTACGTGTGTGTGTGTGTGTGTGTGTGTGTGTGTGTGTGTGTGTGTGTGTGT
>NW_014578352.1:20709-29683 GCF_000485595.1 Priapulus caudatus
GAGGTCCGCGCAAGGAGGAAGGGGAGGAGGTCCGCGCAAGGAGGAATGGAAGGGGAAGGAGGCCCGCGCAAGAAGAAAGGGGGAGGAGGTCCGCGCAAGGAGGAAGGGGGAGGAGGTCCGCGCAAGGAGAGAGGGGAAAGGAGGTCCGCGCAAGGAGGAAGGGGAGGGGGAGAAAGCGGCAATAAATTCGAGTTGAGTATAATGTCGGTGTTTTTCATTGAATTGTCCCGACGAAACTTTCGAAGATGAATTTTACGAATGTTTAACGTGAGCGAGTATAGTGCGTGGCTGTGCGAGCGCGTATATTCATGCTTGCGCGGATGAAGAACGTAAAACACCTCACCTAGTATCTTTCCGCGCGTTGACTCATCGATGCTCGTGCTTTCTGAGACCATAGACTACTAGACTATAATAACTAGACTATAGACTTAAACTATAGGCTAGACCATAGACTGTAGACCATATGCGCGCGTGACGACGGCCAGAGATTCGCGATACGTCCCCCTTCCTTTTGTATGTCTCTTTCGCTTCCTCTTCTCTGTCTTTCTGTCTCTATGTCTCTTTGCCCCCCCCCCTCTCTACAGCCGCGCACGTCTGCACGTCTATTTTCTCGCGATGGACGGAAGAATAAACAGTTGCGATGTCGCAGCACGACCGTTAAATATTTATCCAATATCGAAGAAAAGCCCGAAATTATCAAAGCAAAGATAGATTTATCGTCGCAGTGCCGAGTTTAGCCGGTACGTCTGCTGCGCAGAAGAGAAGCAACGAGCAGACGCGTGCGTCATCTGGTGGGAGAAAAACCTATTCAACTTCGCCGCGCTCGTATAATGCATATTGAAAGCGATTTTATTAATATTGATAAAACATCTTAGCGACTCGTGAAGCAGTACTTCGCGTTAAGCTGCGAACAAACTATTTTTTGCGTCTGGGTTTATTCTTTCTTTGTTTATTCGACGAGACGTGGTGACGCAGAGAACTTGTTGGGTTAATAATTGCAATTTATTTACATTCTATTGCGTGATAGCGGCATCGAACCGCGATGGAAATGCACATTTAACAGGTGATCGCTACCTCGCTGGTGCTATACGTTGCAGGGAAGCAGGAATACTCCGCTACTGTCAGCACGTCAGATTGGAATACCAGGAGACCGTTGTCATAGATACAATTCACAAGTAGCGGTCACTATAAATTATAATTAGTAAAAGAAGTAAAGTGTCGTGCACGCGTTATGCAATTCTAGGTTTATGACTAGTCGTACGAATCGCAGCAGCCACTTCACGAAGGATTTTCTCTATTTAGTTGTTAGCTGTTATACAGAACCTATAGCGTCACATAGGAGTACCAACATCCATTGTTACGCCGCGGCTATGACGTCACCCGAGGTCATATTATAGCAGGTAATTTACGCGAGTTGCAATGACGTCAGGTCAAGAAAATCAGAACTTCAACGACGAGACTCACATGAAAATCTACAAGCCGAAATAATCAAGCCTTCGCTATAAAAATGTTTAAATTCGCTCAATAGCGACCCTTTAATAAATACTGAGATAACATTCAGAGTGGGTGTGAGAGTATTGAACTGTTTTCAGAAGATCCGTCTGCATCAATTTATCAGACGCATTATCCATAAAATAAACAGCTAATTTAATCGTCTATGCAATTAAGACAAAAAGTAAAGAATGAGATCTTGATATGCAAACATAATTCCTCGCGGAAGATAATACAGAAAGATTTCTCTCCCGTGATACGACAATAAATCGTAACGAGAGACAAAAAACGCAAGCCGCCAAAGAAATGCGGATATGAGCGCAAATATGTCAGCGTTATATATAGTTATATCACGTGTAATAACGTCGGCAAGTTGCCGCCGAAACGTCAGCGAGAATTTAATTTTGGACACCACTAAAATAATCTAGGAAATGGGTTTGAATTTTATTAGCTGCCTTAGTTGCCAATTTGCGATCGTGATGGTTTCTTCTTCGTTTACATGGTTCTGCCGAACAACGTATATAGTTTTAACGCGCGCATGCACGCGCTCACGTGCACGCGCACGTATTCAATGCTCCATCATGCGCGCATGTATGCACGCTCGCGCATGCACGCCCTCAGAGACTTGCTTCTGTACACAAGCACACAGGCAAGACAGATCGACAATATGCGTTAACGCGACTGAAAAGGAAATTTACTTGAACTCATGCGCTAAGCGTTTTTTACGTGTTCTTAGCTTTCCAGTACTGACAACCTCTACAAATTCCCAAACGCCGTGGAAGTCATTTAACATTTATATATTTAAATCTAGAGCGTAATGTCTGTCTCTCTTTCTTTCGCGCGCTCTCTGTCTCTCCCCTCTCTCTCTCTCTCTCTCTCTCTCTCTTTTTCCTTCGCTCTCTCTCGCTCTCTCTCGCTCTCTCTCTCTCTTACTTTTGCGCGCGCTCTCTCTCTTTCTTACTTTTGCGCGCGCGCGCTCTCTCTCTCTCTCTCTTACTTTTGCGCGCGTCTCTCTCTCTCTCTTACTTTTCCGCGCGCGCTCTCTCTCTCTTACTTTTTGCGCACGCTCTCTCTCTCTTTCTTTCCTTCGCGCGCTCTCTCTCTCTCTTTCACATTATGTCTTTCTTCATCTTCTCTCTCTCTCTTGTTCTTTCTTTCTAGTTCTCTGCCTCTCTCCTCCTCTCCCTCTAACTCCATCTATGGTAGCATAACCACAAGTATCGACGCGTTAGTGTTAGCAGTCAATCGTTCGCAGGCTGGTGCTAGCACTAATTAGGGATCTTGGTCTCGCAGCTCTACTGAGATGTCTGCGCGTTCCAGATAATTACAGCGTAGCCGTATCGCCGTCACGGCACACCAGACATGCTCCCCCCAAAAACCTTCTCGCCCCCCCCCCCCTGCGTCTGCTTGACAGTGACGTCACACAGCGATCACGTGGGCGGCGGGTTCCAGCTGCTGCTGCCTTACCGGCACGTCTCTGAAGCGAGAGTGCTAATGTAGTGGCGGTGCCGACTAAATATGCTCGCGTGTGGAATTATGCGACGGATTCGATTCGATTCGATTCGACCGACGCCCCGCGCGTCCAGCCAGCTACACTGAATACGCACCGATCGTTTATGGAAATCAGATATTTGACGGAAAATGGACAGTTCGGCATGACTCATCATGAAGTGAACGCGCGAGGGGCGCATGCGCGCGCGCGAAATCCCCAATGACGCGTGCTTGTAACTCATTCTCTCAGGGGTGATTCATTATTGACGGATGCATGCAAAGTTGACGAATGCAATGAAGAAGATGAGTAGGATAGCAAAGGACTGAGGAAATAGATTTGAAAGGACTAGAGAAAACCCAGGATTGATTTTAATCGTACTTAGCACCAAGAATTGCGGTAAACGGCGAGAGCAAGTTCTACGAAACGTATTATTTCACCATGAGTTCATTTTAATTAGAAAAACTTGCCAATGAAGTAAAAAAAGCGTGTACTAAGAAGCTACGGGGAAGACACCCAAATACGCCTTGAAGAACAGACAGCATGTCTGACGCGAGCAGTGGGATCCGACCACGCGGGAATTTTCCATATCATTATCGTGTGATCGCAAAGATGAGAAGCACTCGCGTAATGATAAATCATCTTTAAACAAAGCCGACGGGCATGCATGCTCTGCGCACGAATGCCTTTACGATGACTCTCGCTTCTGGTCGCTGCAATGGCACACTATATATATACGAAGGTGTACTATACATACTACATTAGCGATAATATGGTGGCCGACGAAGCGGGCGTGTCGTGATGGTAAATGACGCCCCGGAGAGCGAGCGCAGTGTGCGTTTGAGCGGCTGAGCCAGCCACCATACGTCCAGCCATCGTGCGGTGCTACACGGGCGGCGGACGGGGAAGCCAGTATTAACAGTCAGCTGTAATTGTAGCAACGATAGTCCGCCTGCGTCTCCGTCTCCCCCTGGTGCTATCTCCCTCTCTCTCTCTCTCTATCTCTCTCTCTCTCTCTCTCTCTCTCTCTCTCTCTCTCTCTCTCTCTCTCTCTCTACTTCCTTCTTCTTTCTCTTTCTCTTCTCAGTCTCTCCTCTTCTCTCTCGTCTCAACCGCGCGGCGCCCGTCGCCTCTCGCTCTCTACTCTTTCTCTCTCCTCCCCTCTCTCTCTCTCTCTCTCTGTCTGTCTCTCGAGCGCGCGCGCTCTCTTTCTTTTTTTCTCTCTCTCTCTCTCCCTCGCTCGCTTGCTCTCTCGCTCGAACTCTCTCTCTATCTATATCTATCTGTCTCTCTGTGTGTGACTGTCTGTCTGTCTGTCCGTCCGTCCATCTGTCCATTCGTCTGTCTGTTTGTCTATCCATCTCTCTCTCTCTCTCTCTCTCTCTCTCTGTCTCTCTCTCTCTCTCTTTCTCTCTCTCTCTCTCTCTCTCTTTCACTCTCTCTCTCTCTCGCTCTCGCTCTCGCCCTCTCTTGCCTTCACGCTTTTTCCCACCCCTTTTCTCTCTCCGCTGTCTCTTGTGAGCGCGCTCTCTTTCTCGCGCGCGCTCTCTTTCTCTCTACGATGACGAGATACTGGTCCTACTTTTCCTATTAAGCGGATGTATTAACGACATGACAATCCGTCACACGCAGCTTTATTTTATGAGAGCTCATTATCTCCCCATTTGCGTTACCCACTCATACGCCTGATATATGGGTTCACGTATTCATATATATAATGTAACATATTCACCGGCTGCTGGATGCGATCATATGCGGGGCTTATACACGTACAGCGGGCGGATACAAGCTGTGATATTTCGCCCCGCCATGTACACTACACGCTCACGCACACCTGCGTGTGGAAATATCGTCAATGGCTCGCTATACGTTTTCTTCCGCTCGTTCTTCTTATAATTGTTTATCCAGTTTCGGCACAAATGTCACGGGTTGACAAACGCCGAGCGATCAATACGCGACTATAGGGGACTAAATATATATGTGTCGACGAGCGTGTGTTTCTCAGCCTCTTCTGTCTTTGCACTCCGCCCAGACGGTGGCCGTTTGTTTGTAATGGCCGACACGTCCTCGTCTGACCCATCACGTGATCCTCACGAGACTCAATCTCCTTTCATGTAGAGCGGCGACGGACGTGGACGCTGAATTCGAGGATGCGGGGATGCGGGGGGGATGCGGGGATGCGGGGGGGGGGATCGGACATTAGCAAGGGGAGCGGAAGTAAGCGTGGCGGGTTGCATTGCGAAGAGAGAGAGAGCGAGAGAGAGAGAGAGAGGAAGGGAGCGCGGAAGAGAGGGAAAGGCAGTCAGCTACCGACGAGGTGGGGGTAGAGGATTGCGATTGAGTGAATTGAGACGCTAACATCCGTGGACAACGCCCCTGGTGGTCCGCCGTCGGGGAGC
This sequence comes from Priapulus caudatus, assembly GCF_000485595.1. Lineage (NCBI taxonomy): Eukaryota > Metazoa > Priapulida > Priapulimorpha > Priapulimorphida > Priapulidae > Priapulus > Priapulus caudatus. Next base: position 26,089 of record NW_014578352.1, read on the forward strand.
GATGCCTCTCTAGGGCGATTATATGCGTGTCTCGATGCATTAGCGTTCGAAAATATAATGTTTCGCCGGTGCATGCGTGAAATCTATACTATAGCGTTCACCGAAGCGCGCGTTATGCACAGAGTTGTTGTCTACGTGAGACTCCCTCTTACGTTGCCTCGTGTGCTCCCCCTCTCCTCTCCATCCACTTCTTTTGTATGTAGTAGTGTATGCCGTATCTACACCTTTTACCTTTCCTCATCTCCAACCACCTCCTCTTCTTTCTGTTTCGTTGTAATGTAGCCGCGTATAAACTGTATCTACCACAGGCGCTCCGACTTCCCTTTTCTCCCTTACTCCCTGCTGCTTCTTTCGCCTACATTACCTTGTCTCTTTACCTCCTCAGTCAACACTCTCGGTTCACTCCTTGAGTAGCAGGTTTGATGCGGAACATAACCACTATGGATCTTCAAAATCTAGTTTTTTTTGTAAACCGCAACACTTTACGCTGTTTACTTCGAGTGCCGCAATGTCAATGTCGTCAATGTCAATGTCAATGTCAATGTCAATGTCAATGTCAATGTCAATGTCAATGTCAATGTCACTGTCAATGTCAATGTCACTGTCAATGTGGACAATGTCGTCCGACTTCAAGAACCGTTTCGATATCAGTAGATAATCCCGGCCACTCACTCAGAAATAACTCGACAAATATTCATAAATGTCCGGCAGAAGATCGGCCTGAATGGACGCATTATAGTCGCGCTACGTGCCGAACGCTGTGAGTATTTCTCGACGTTTGTTGAAATCGCTGCATCTGCGGCACTCATCCCTTAATTAACATAAACATTCTTCGTAATTCAACCCCCCTGCCCCTACCCCCCGTCAACTGGTGACTCGCCCGTGTCTGCGCTATAACTAGTCGGCTATTAGTCCAAGGCTAACTAGTCGCTAGCCAATAACGGGTAGCGTGGCTGTTTACTGCCGCCTTCGAGAAAAATGTCGCGTGCGTTCACTCTCAAAGAAAAACCCCTTCAAGTCGTAATAACCTTGTTTTTTTTTGTTCGTAATAATCTCGCGGCATCACCTCGGATTGCCCAAAGTTTGCGATCGCAAGGTAAACGCGTCTGCGGGGGGCGTTCCAGGGCGGCCGCTACTACATACTGCGGCAAGAGCCGACGAGTCACTTTGACAGCAATTTTAGACGGAAAGCAACTGCGAGTTCATTAGCATCGATGTAAGATTGGAGAGAACTGCCGCAGCCGCTAGCAAGCACGTCCCGCATGCGCTCTCGAGCTTCCGCAGGTTTCTCCGGTAGGATTTGTTTGGATTTCCCACAGCTTCTCCCGATAAACACGAGGATCAGTGCAGTGGGAGCGCGTGTACGCGTGTATATACACAGCGGTGCGTGTACCTACTGTGCAAACACAGCCATGTGGCTATTCCCTGGCTCGTTTTTCGCGAGAGTAAAACTTTCACTGCTCGGGCGAGAATGCGTGTTTCAACACGAGTGGCCATACGAGAGAACGCGAGCAGGATCACCATATTTAGGTGTTGTACAACAGTAGAAGGCGTCCATAGGCAGCAGGCCTGAATAAGCATCAAACAGAAATTAATTAAAAATACTCACACTGTTTCGTCGCATACACAACATAGGCCTACACTTAATTTATTCATGTTAAATAACTACAGATTCATGCACAATGCTCCGCTTGAAACTTTTTACCAGCACTATAATGCGAATTTCTACAAAGTAGTCGGAACACATTTCAAGCACAAAAATGACCAACCGGTCACCATGGCTACGCCACTTGAAGGAATGTCACAGCTACACGACAAGACCAATTTTACTTCTAATGCTTTCTAGCCGTCCACGAGGCATCTAGCTTGCGTACATAATGCAAAGGAGTGCATTCTAGTAACGAATTTTACCGAAAATATTTTCCAAAAAATGTATTTTCTAGAGACCAAATAGTGCAACAATTTGCGGAAGCTTACTGTTGTACGCCTCCATTACATTTGCTCTGATAACATACACCCACCATCTCTTTCACAAACATACACGATCGTAGATTCTATCTTTCTAGTATACAAATACTACACATATCTAATCCCATACCATACGAGTATATGTAGATAATGCCCAGATGAAACCCCCTAGCTTAGTACGTAAAGATAATAGTCAGATAAACTCACAAGATACTAGTGCATATAGATAATGTCAATCGCTATCCTAGATGCCATGGTGTTACGGCGTGTTCAATTCCAATTTTCTATGCTATAACAGCATAAATTCTTAGTGTTTTCCAAGTTGGTGTAATCGGTAATATATCCGCTATGAGGTGAGACTATATTTCGGTAGATTTTTTTCCCGATTGTGCGTTTTGCAGCAATAATTTCGAAATAATTACTTTAAATGATTGCTAATAACTGGGGGGCGCGGGGGGAGGATGGGTGGGCGGAGACTGGGGGTAATTTGAGACGGGTAATGCGCAGCGAACGTGAACACTGTAATCAGCAAAGGCGGCATAATATAATGTAAATAAATATCATACACGCAGCTGGTGATTAGAGCGGCCCAATCACTAACACGCAGCACGTAATCTGTTGCCTCGAGACATCGGTCCAAGTCATATGAGCCCAGAAAGCGAGGTGAGAGAATTATATATATATATATATATATATAATCGTTGTTTGCTATTTATTCTGCCAATAGCCTGAGGAAGAGATGTGGCCTGGAAAGCTCTCTGTACGAAATATAGACCGCCACTGTCTATCGGATTTTGCTGTTACATATATATATATAGAGATTGATTTCAATGGTTGTTTATGAACTCGTCGAGAGTGCTCAATACTACCATGAGTACTAGATGTGTGAGACTCTGGTATGAATAGTGTAAGACTCTGTATTAGGCACTGATGAGTATGGAGCCCTGGCTTCATACGAAATAGTTATGTATGCAATAAACAGAGTCAAAATTACTACCGTGTCCGTATAACTTGTATGTGCGTGCGTGCGTGCGTGCGGGCGTACGTATGTGCGTGCGTGTGTGCGCGCGCGCGTGTGTGTGTGTAGCGAGAGAGAGAGAGAGAGAGAGAGAGAGAGAAAGAGAGAAAGAGAGAGCGAGAGAGCGATAGAGAAAGTGAGAAAGGGGGACGGAAGTTAAATAGAAAGAGGGAGAGAGCGAGCAAGAGAGAGGACAGAGAGAGAGAGAGAGAGAGAGGGGGGAGAGAGAGACAGACACAGAGAGGGGAGGGAAATGGAGAGTACATTGCATTACGGATGAGCCTCTACGTATATCAAGTATAGAATGTCCTGCATGATCAATACTGAACGCCAGACTGCCCGACAAAACAAACATATTGAACAAACCTATTGCAGCGTTTGACGTGCCAGCGTTTTCTGTCGGCGTTATTGAGTAAATTAATATATCTACGCGGACACAAACATACTCATGCCCTCAGAAAACATACGTACACACGCGATAGTGGATAATGTTTAGTAATCGTAGCCTACAGTTATATACCATTCTATATAATTTCCGCACTAGGTAATATATATAGCAGTATTATATGTATGTATATATATATATATATATATATATATATATATATA
>NW_014578352.1:32035-33082 GCF_000485595.1 Priapulus caudatus
CACGCACGCACGCACGCACGCACGCACGCACGCACACACATACACACACACACGCACACACACGCGCGCGCGCACACACGCACACTCACGCACACACACACGCGCGCACACATACACGCGCACGCACGCACGCACGCACGCACACACGCACGCACGCACGCACGCACGCACACACACACTCACGCACACACGCACGCACACACGCACACACGCACACACCCACGCACACGCACGCACGCATACAGGCGACAACTCCCGCAGCGTGCAGGGTGACTCATGCATATTACAGGCGCGCGCTCGTCAGGACGAAATCTGCAGCAGGCAAAAGCCGATTAGAAGGGGAATCACTTGTCTCACTACATTACGACAGCCGCATGAATGTTTTCCGTCTGCATTTGTCACAGTGTCGCCGACGTGAATGGCTCGCCTCTAATTCGATAAGGTGGCCGACCGAGGCTATGTCGGCCGACAGGGCCTACACAGCAGTAAGACTAGCTGCATAAGCAGGCAGTGAGTGAAGCATTAGCGTTGAACGCGTGTGCGCGTGCGTGTATGCGAGCCCGTGTGCTGTGCTGTGCTGTGCTGTGCTGTGCTGTGCTGTGCTGTGTGTGTGTGTGTGTGTGTGTGTGTGTGTGTGTGCTGTGCTGTGCTGTGCTGTGTGTGTGTGTGTGTGTGTGTGTGTGTGTGTAGTGTGNTGAGCGCGCGTCGGTGTGCGTGTGCTCAACGAGTCTCTAGATAGCCGCGGGGTATTAACGCCAGCCGCTAACGCACTCTATATGCTAGACGCACTATGCCAGGCTGCCAAGCAAATCATCATTAATCTCATTCCAGCGCACATCTACGCTGCGCAGGTGAAGTCTATCGCAGCATCCCTGCAGCAACGGCAACATGCATATGTTATAGGCGAGCGAAGCAGCCGAATTGCGCAACCAGCACTCACATGCTCGGCTGCTTCTCGCTGCTATACACTTCCTAGACTGCAGATAACGATCTACACACACACACACACACACACACACACACACACACACACACACACACACACAC
>NW_014578352.1:33092-37021 GCF_000485595.1 Priapulus caudatus
GTCGTTGTTGTTGTTGTTGTTGTTGTTGTTGTTGTTATCGTTCTCGGCGTCGTCATCGTCATCATCGTCGTCGTTGTTATCGTTGCTACTGCTGTTGTTGTTGTTGTTGTTGTTGTTGTTGTTGTTATCGTTCTCGGCGTCGTCATCGTCATCATCGTCGTCGTTGTTATCGTTGCTACTGCTGTTGTTGTTGTTGTTGTTGTTGTTGTTGTTGTTATCGTTCTCGGCGTCGTCATCGTCATCATCGTCGTCGTTGTTATCGTTGCTACTGCTGTTGTTGTTGTTGTTGTTGTTGTTGTTGTTGTTATCGTTCTCGGCGTCGTCATCGTCATCATCGTCGTCGTTGTTATCGTTGCTACTGCTGTTGTTGTTGTTGTTGTTGTTGTTGTTGTTGTTATCGTTCTCGGCGTCGTCATCGTCATCATCGTCGTCGTTGTTATCGTTGCTACTGCTGTTGTTGTTGTTGTTGTTGTTGTTGTTGTTGTTATCGTTCTCGGCGTCGTCATCGTCATCATCGTCGTCGTTGTTATCGTTGCTACTGCTGTTGTTGTTGTTGTTGTTGTTGTTGTTGTTGTTGTTGTTGTTGTTGTTGTGTTGTTGTTGTTGTTATCGTTATCGTTGTCGGTGTCGTCGTCGTTGTCGCTGTTGTTATCACTGCTGCTGCTGCTGCTGCTGCTGTTACTGCGGTGTTCTACCTTCTGTCATCTGGTTACTTAAGTCATCAGATGCGGTAAAACTGTTACTGAAAGCATCTTTGCGGTATGTAAGTGTGCGTGCTACATTGTGGGATATCGGCTGCCTGGGCGCGCACTGAAGGCTTTACCCAGGCACGGCAAAAACATTGAATGATCGAATTCGAAGTGCTCGACACCGGATCAATTAGTGAGTCTCGGTCGGTGAGGCGGAATCTAGATAAAGGAACGCTTATGTGAAGAATACAGGCGTGTGGCAGTTCGAGCCTCCATGCGGTAATGTGAGATTAGCTACCTATACTGACCCCATGCGTGCGTGCGTGTGTGCGTACGCCTGTGGGCGTGATTGTGTGTGTGCGCGCGCGGTTGTGAGCGTGTGTGCGCGCATACGCGTGTGCGTGCGGGTTTAGCGGTATGTACGCGCATGCGTGCCTGTGTGTGCGCGTACGCGTGTGCGTGCGGGTGTAGGGGTACGCGTGTACGCGCATGCGTGCGTGTGTGTGCGGGTGTAGGGGTACGCGCGTGCGTGCGTGTGTGTGTGTGTGTGCGCGTACGTGCGTGCCAGTCTACACGTGCTTGCGTGCCCGTCTGTGTGTATAAGCGTCTGTCCACGTGCGCGTATGTATGTAATGTATCGGTGTAATGCAGCCGGTATTGTGATTGAGGTCGCCTGTCCGTCTCAGTTGTGTTTAATAGACCCAACCATACACTGCAAGATATCGGCTCCATCTCATAGCGTGCGGGCAGGAGGGGTAGTGGGGAGTGAGTGCGGGTTACGCACTATAAAGAAACGTAGAAAAAACTACACACGCCGCGAGAGTGAGGTTAAATGCTAACGGGAAAGACACGGTAGTCATTCCCCCAGGCCGAGTCGTGTTTCCCTAACAATTCAGGTAGTGCTGTATTATATTGAGTGCCTGTGTTGGTGTGTGCGTGTGTTTCTGTTGCTGTGTGCGCACGCACGGTGTATGTGTGTGAGCACGCGCGTGTGTGTGTGCGCGTATGTTTGTGACGTCTCGCTCGCCGTACAACGACCTTTGGATTTTCGATCGTCGTTCGCGTTATTTCTAAGTGGTCACGCGAACCTACCACGGTGTGAGTGCCTGCTTATTATGACATTCTGCTGGTTACATTGGTGTGCCTCCGCCTTACGGAAATGGCGTAGAGCTATGAAAAGGTATACAGGACTAGCCATGCATCACAGGTGGATCGCCTCTTTATATAATTACGTTTAATTATAACTGTTTGATTATGTCGTAATATATATATATATATATAATTATATATATATAACTTATACAGAGACAGACATATAGGCATACGTCGGTTATCTCTTGAGCAAATACTGGTCATCAGTCCACATGTATCGCATTTCCCAGTTCGCTGATCATAACTTGGTGGTTTTCCGCGTATTTGTGTAGCATCCTCGATGGTGGTGTACCTTACAGAGCTGATCTCGCTGTATTGCGTGTGCATGGAGGGAACGTCGACCACTTATGTGACCACGGGCCCCGGACACATCGGCTGTTGGCCATTGCTTTCATCGCTCTATCGTTTTCGTGGGTTTGCAAACTTGTAACTAAATTTTCCGTCATGGTGCCCGGGAAACGGATTGGTCGCAGAAATATTGTAATTATTGATCTTATGTTACACACGACGAGTTCATCATCATGCGACATACTTCAGTATAAAGCTGGCATGCCCATAGTGAAACTGTTTCCGCGCGGTGAGAATTGCAATGTCAGGCGCGCAGTGCATGAAAAGAGCAAGATAGTAAGTCACCATTCCGTATTTGCATACGTATATTTTCACGACAGCTTCTACTAAAAGATGAATGAATTACTTTGTGTGGAGGGATTTAATGCGCGTGTACTGCGCCGGCGAGTGTGTGTTTGTGTGTGTTGTGTGGTGTGTGGTGTGGTGTGTGTGTGTGTGTGTGTGTTGTGGTGTGTTGTGCGTGGTGTGTGTGGCACGGTGATGTGTTGTGTGTGTGTGGTGTGTGTGTGTGATGTGTGTTGTGCGTATATGTGTGTGGTGTGTGTTCGCTATTTCATGTACGTGAAAGCGATGAGAATGAGAACTGTAGGCGCGTGACGTCAGCGCACGCACGTGCAACTAGAACGGGCGTATAATTGAATTCATTATGCTCCCTTTCTTCGTTACGAGGCTTAGCGTTGCTCAGGCGCTTTGTCAGCACGGCAACATGGCGCCTTGTTTCTGTTGCAGTAATGTGTTTAAGCCTCGGCTGATTAGTCGAGGTATCACCAGATCTCTATTATAATCACATCTAAGCTAACATTATCCTTCCCTACTGCCACCTCCCGGCTCGTAAGCAATTCTAGGTCTGCAAGAAGCTATGTCGAATACAACTCCCGCGTTTCTTTGCGAATGAAGCTGCGCGCAAGTTGAATAGTGCGGATGTGTAGTTTGTGTGTGTGTCAGTCTGTACTGTAAGTGGCCATGTTGAATTCGCCACGTCTGTTTCGCTGTCACATTTTACTTTTTGATATGAAGAGGCTAGTCATAAATTATGTCGAATAGTGATATATTTTACTTATATATTTATGCGCATAATCGTCGTGAAGGGTTTGCGTGTTTTTTGAATGCTCTACTTCGTATATTTTTCGACCTCACATGATTTTAATTGGTCTATGATAATTTTCTGAAAACTGTGTGCGCGCGCGCGTTGTGTGTGGCGTGTGTGTGTGCAGGCGTGTAGTACGCTGGTGCGTGTGTGTGAGTGTGCGCGTCGCTGCGGCGTGTGTTTAGTCGCATGTGGCGGTCATGCGTGGTGCGCTGGTGTCCATGTGATGCGTGTGCAGGACGTGTGTGCGTGTGTCGTGTGTGTGTGTCGGTGTGCAGTGTGTGCGCGTGCGGCGCGGCGTGTGGTTATACGAAGTATGTCGGGCATGTCGTGGCATTACTGATGTGCGTGTGTCGTTGTGCGGTCGGTGGCAAGGCGTGTGTGCGTGGGTCGTGTGTGTGAGTGTGCGTGTGTGCGCGTGCGCGCGCGTGTGTTTATACTGAAGTATGTCGCATGTTGCGTGCCGCTAGCGTGTGCGTGTTCGTGTGTGTGGCGTGCTGCATGCGTGGTGCGTGTGCTGCGTGATGGTGTGCGTGTGTCGTTGCGTGTGCAAGGCGTGTGTGCGTGTTCGTGTGTGTGATGTGGTGTGAGTGTGTCGTGTGCGTGGCTGGTCGATGGTGAGTGATGCGCAGTGCGCCGTGCGTGCGCGTGTA
>NW_014578352.1:43052-45002 GCF_000485595.1 Priapulus caudatus
CCCGCACACACGCACACTATAATCCCCGGGCATCAACACTCATAGCATTTCACACTCTTGCATGATACGCGAGTTGCATCCGAGAGCAGAATATGGGAGCAGAATCCAAGCAGTCACGAAGCTGCGGTGACGACAACGAAAACGCTGGTCGCCGCAGAAATATCTACGGCTGCAAAGGTCGCACGCAGATTCGTGTGTACGCTTTTTTTCCGCACGTCCTGAATACGAAACGAACACCGTTTGCGTTCGCCTGTGCGCCAACACTCCTCTGTATCAATCAGTGAAGAGAGCGAGAGAGGGTTGGTCGCAGATTGGCTCCAACCCTCGCAGGGTTTCGGCTTTGCGTCGTTAGCAGAACGGTCCGTGGTCCCGCGACGCGAAACAATGTGCGCGCGTGCGACGTGACGTCACGAATACGTGATCTACGTGTCGTATGCAAATCGACGAACCGAGTCGAGATTCGTATCGCAGGCGCGTCGTCGCTGGCGAAGAGACGTCGGCACGGAGTGTGGCGCACGGCGAACGCAGGTGTCGTGTGGTCGGCGACAGAGCGAATCTCTCGATCACGATGACCACCGATGACCACGACGACGTTAACGATGGTGACAACGATCCATCGTACGCCGTCCGGCGGCGTTTATATCATCAGCAGTTAACACGATTCACGACAGACGCTCTCGCAACGAGCAAACTCTCGCGAGAACGCGCGAGAACGCTCGTGATCACACACGGACAGCCGAGGTCGTCTGCGTGCCGACACGCGCGTGTGTTTATCGTAGCGCGGTGGACGTCTGCTGCAGCGCTCACGAAGCATCCATCCGGGCATCCGGCACGCGTGTGCGGGCATCAGGCCGGCACGCGTGTGCGGGCGTCAGGCCGGCAGCAGCAGCAGCAGCATGAGCAGTAGTAGCAGCCGCACCAGCAGTAGTAGTAGCAGCCGCACCAGCAGTAGTAGTAGCAGCCGCAATAGTAGCAGTAGCAGTAGTATTATCAGCAGCAGCAGCAGTACCAGCCGCAGTAGTAGTATCAGCAGCTGCAGTAGTATTTGCAGTAACTATAGTAGTAGTAGCAGCAGTAGCAGCAGCAGCCGCAGTAGTAGCAGTAGCAGTAGTATTATCAGCAGCAGTACCAGCCGCAGTAGTAGTATCAGCAGCTGCAGTAGTATTTGCAGTAACTATAGTAGTAGTAGCAGCAGTAGCAGCAGCAGCCGCAGTAGTAGCAGCAGTATCAGCAGCAGTAGTATTAGCAGCAGCAGTAGTAGCAGCAGTAGCAGCAGCAGTAGTAGCAGCAGTAACTATAGTAGTAGCAGCAGTAACTATAGTAGTAGCAGCAGTAACTATAGTAGTAGCAGCAGTAACTATAGTAGTAGCAGCAGTAACTATAGTAGTAGCAGCAGTAACTATAGTAGTAGCAGCAGTAGTAGCAGCAGCAGCAGTAGCAGCAGCAGTAGTAGCAGCAGTAACTATAGTAGTAGCAGCAGTAACTATAGTAGTAGCAGCAGTAACTATAGTAGTAGCAGCAGTAGCAGCAGCAGTAGCAGCAGCAGCAGCAGCAGCAGCGGCGGCAGCAGCAGCAGCAGCAGCAGCGGCGGCAGCAGCAGCAGCAGCAGTAACTATAGTAGTAGCAGCAGTAGCAGCAGCAGTAGCAGCAGCAGTAGCAGCAGCAGTAGTAGCAGCAGCAACTATAGTAGCAGCAGTAGCAGCAGCAGTAGTAGCAGCAGTAACTATAGTAATAGTAGCAGCAGTAGCAGCAGCAGTAACTATAGCAATAGTAGCAGCAGTAATAGTAGCAGCAGTAGCAGCAGCAGTAGTAGCAGCAGCAGTAACTATAGTAATAGTAGCAGCAGTAGCAGCAGCAGCAGTAGTAGCAGCAATAACTATAGTAATAGTAGCAGCAGCAGCAGCAGCAGTAGTAGCAGCAGTAACTATAGTAATAGTAGCAGCAGTAGCA
>NW_014578352.1:45435-49923 GCF_000485595.1 Priapulus caudatus
TGTAATTGTAGTGGAATGTAGCCCTGGAAGCCTGTACAGTCAGTAACATGTAGTGGAATGTAGTGTAATGTAATATAATGTAATGCTGATGTAATTAATTGTATGTAATGGCTACATAATGTAGTGTAATTGTAATGTAATGGTTGTAGTGTAACTGTAACCTGTGTACTGCAATGAAATGTTAATGTAACTGTAGTGTAATGTAAGCCTGGATGTTATGTACTGTACTGTGTGTAATGTAATGTATGTAATGGTAGTGGAATGTTAGTGAGATGTAAGAGTAATGTAGTTGTAACCTGGGTACTGCGCCTTGTGAACGCTCCTCCCGCAGCCACTCTCGCGGACTCGTGAGCACGCCTCCGCAGCCCACCGACCGTACACACGCACAGATGGAATATTATTGACATGTTATGTCGTAATCGGCATCGGTGCTGACAGAATTACAGCTCAATATGTGCATGTTAAGTGTGCAGTCACTAACCGGCACGTGAAGGGTCTGGCATGTCAATAGGCTGGGGGGGACATATGTCGAGCAAACTGGGTCTGCGTCGCAATTTCGAGTTTATCGAAAACAAGTTTGAATATACTCAGCAGTAGATAACAGCGAGTATAGTATTACCCTTTTATTACTCCTGAAATATATGCATTTACAATACGCTCATAGCAGGTGCATCACTGTTTGGCATGCAAGTGTAGCGCAGCTAGATGAGATTCAAATAGTGGCATGGTCGAGCGAGACATGAGTCATGTTTAACGTGTCGGGTGGTGGAACAGATGTTGTGACACAGCAATGTAATGCGCCAGCGCGCTGCACACACACACACACGCCACGCCGCACGTACACACGGACACACACACGCACCGCAAGCACCGGCAGTACACACGCACACGCAGCACACAACACACACACACCACACGCACGCAAGCACGACACGTCCACGCGATACACACCACACGACAACACACCACACTCACACACACACGCACCGCACGGCACGTACACAGCGCAGACAACACACGCGACGACAAGCACGCAGCGTACCACGCACTACACACACACACACACACACGCACACGGCACGCATCGCGCACGTACACACGCACACACAACGACACACTCACGCAAGCACGCACGTACCACACACACACACACACACACACACACAATAACACACACACACACACACACACCACACGATCACACCCACACCAACAAGCACGCACGTACACACGCCGACACACACACACACACCACACACGCACGCAAGCGCGCACGGTACAACGCAGACACACACACATCGCACGCAACACGCACGTAAACACCACACCACACACACCACACCACACACCACACACAGCGCAAGCACGCACGTACAGCCAGCCGCAACCAACAACCACACACCACACACACACACACAGACAGCACGCAACGCACGCGACGTGCACAACGAGCAGTACACACACACGCCGCCACGCAGACACGCACGTCAAACAACACACACCACACACCAACACACACAGCACACACCACACACGCACGCATCACACACACACAGCACACACACACCACCACACACACACACACACGCACGATCGCGCACGCACGCAAAACAACACACACCACACGCCCCCCCTCACGCACACACACACACACACACACACACACACACACACACAAACATCACACACACACACGCGCCTGCCAACAACACACGCATATATACACGCAACATCTATATATATATATATATATATATATATATATACATATATACAGCTTTCCTCCGTAGTTCTCCGCTGTAATTCAGCTTTCAGGCGTGTCACGGCGGCGGCCCCACGCTCTCATGGTGTCATCGTTTAGGTGACATAGAGAGCTCGCCTCGTAGCTGTGCACGACCGCGCGCCACACTTAACGCTCTGCTCGCCCGCAGATCGCACGCTCACGGACGCGACTTGTTGCTATAGAAACGAGCGCCGCATTAGGGCTTCTTCGAGCACGCGTGCGCTTCGCGGCGGCAGTGGCTTAGAGGAAGGAGGGAATTGGCTAACAAGCTTTGAGAAAGTTTTTAAAGCACAACTGCGGTGAGGTTTAAGGTTGGGGTGGGAACGGTGCCATTTCTCTCATTCGTAAGTGATTCAGCTAGACTGATCCCATGTATCATCACGTAGATAATAGTTGGTTTCAATAGTAGTTTATAAGTCGTTAATAACAATATCGCGTAGGTAATCAGACTGTCATTGATTAACAGACGTTGTGTAGTAGAAGTCTAATTCATTGAGCGAACGAGGTCTATTAACGAAATAATGATATAGAAATCAGTCTATTACGAGGCTCCTGACCACCGCGCCATCTCGTGTATTGCTAATGTTTGTACACAGGTTGCTGCTTGCATCGTTGGAAATAATGGCAATCGATAACGCTGATCGATTGAATTGTCCTAAAAGCGTCTTTCTTAACTTGTACATTACCACCCACGCAGTTTATTTTCCCGCACATACTGTATATAAGGTCTGTGTACCTATTTTATATTCACACTAACATTTTCTATATTTTCTTCGCCTTTGCGCATGTTCTCTACAACTCCCCGTTTACTCCCTCTAATATTCCATAGATCCCTGCATAGCTGCTTTCTATTCTCCTATACTTTGCCCCGAATTACATTCCACTTTTGATGCGTTCCAGTCCACTGTTCGTGTATTTCTATAAATCTCTAATATATTTCAATCCCTCTGTTATCTCTATGTAATTTTTTTATGTAATAGTCTCTATTCTATTGTGTATGTATTCCCATCCAAACTGTCTACTAATGTAATATATAAATATATATAATGTAATATATATATAATAATGTAATGCACAATGTATGTATAAGGCTAATTACTGATTGTAAGGCTCAGTATTATGTACTATATCTTAATAATAGTAAGTAACTAGAGCACTCGGAGAGCACAGACCTCCGCCAAGGCAGCTGAATTCTCTCAATGTGAATTTTTTTATTAATTAATCACTTAATTAAGTGGAAAAATTAATTGGATCCGGATTAGTGCGAGCGTGCAGGTGGGGGAGGACTGTGGTTGCCCCTTAGCCTGTGGTTGCGTGTTTGTAAGTCTACAGCCAGCGCACCTAGCGGAAGTGAACTGAAACGTGCATGTTAACAAACACACAAACCCACAAACACACAAACCAACACTCAAAGACACGCCGGTGAAAACATAACCTCCGCCAAGCCCCTGGCGGAGGTAATAAAGCTGATTTCATTAGTGTGGAGAGCCACATTGTTTATATACACCTAATCGCAGTCTATAGCGTTTTTCTGTTATTACTGGATGCCTACATCAACAGGGTCATGGATCACGCCCCATTCATCTCCCCGCTACTCAATAAACATAGCTTTATTCGCCTTATTAGGCGTGACAAATGCCATTAGGTCGTAGCATCGCTTCATCCATCTATCTGCTCACACGCGCACGCAGACGTGCAGCACGCACGCACGCACGTATGCACTCACGAGTATGTGCACACGCACGCACTCACAGACGTGTACGTGCACACGCACGCACGCACGCATGCCTATCTTGGGGCACACACTTTATCGCTGCGCTGTCTGCCCTCGCTAACGGTGTTATCGGAAATCTGTAAAAGCAATTGGTTTGCTACTAAAACTGTGCGTATCACCGCCGTGTGAACAAACGGACAATGTTTTCAACCGATAAAGCGCTCGCTTCCTCAGTTCATCGATGGTATTCTGTATTCGCGAGCACGAACGCACGCGCGCACTGGTCGTGGCCACTTCACGTTATAAAGTGTGTGTAGCGCAAAATATCGCACTCTTCTGAGTAGGCAGTGCTGATGAAATAACAACATTATTTACTCAACACTATGTTATGTATACGCTGTAGGTTTCGTTTCTGCTACTTGGTACACGCTTATGATGTCCTTAACTCAGTGTGCATAATCTATCTAAACGACAAGTTAGGTAAACCTCCAGCGATGTGATAGCTGAGCGTTAGTATGTACATGCAGTTAAATACGCATGCATAGATCACAATGATATAAGGTAGGTACACACACATGAATAGTATAGCATGTACGAGGGAACAACGTACATGGCCACCATGCAGGTAGGTGCTGATGTCGTAAAATGAGACAAGTGTAGATGATGCATGCAAACATGACTGTATCGGTTAGGTGCACAGTAATTAATTGCGATATTTTAATGTGATTGCTATGTGTGTGTGTGTGTGTGTGTGTGTGTGTGTGTGTGTGTGTGTGTGCGTGTGTGTGTATGTGATGTATGTACGATGAAGATGACACAGAATGTCTCTACTGTGGTGATTTGTATTCGCATTCCACTGAAGGATGGATAGCATGTGAAGAATGTCAGAGAATTAGTTATTTTCCTGTATTCTGTCTTTTTCTATCTTTATCCGTTTAAAAAAAAAATCCAATTAACGCAAATATTTACATGTTTTATTTTTAATTAAATT
>NW_014578352.1:50246-50653 GCF_000485595.1 Priapulus caudatus
AGTGTGTGTGTGTGTGTGTGTGTGTGTGTGTGTGTGTGTGTGTGTGTGTGTGTGTGTGTGTGTGTGTGTGTGTGTGTGTGTGTGTGTGTGTGTGTGTGTGTGTGTGTGTGTGTGTGTGTATGTGATGTATGTACGATGAAGATGACACAGAATGTCTCTACTGTGGTGATTTGTATTCGCATTCCACTGAAGGATGGATAGCATGTGAAGAATGTCAGAGTTTTAATTATTTTCCTGTTTTCTGTATTTTTCTATCTTTATCCGTTTAAAAAAAAATTCCAATTAACGCAAATATTTACATGTTTTATTTTTAATTAACTTTTAATTTTTACAACAATTAAAAATTTAATTTTTTATATATATTTTTAAATAGGTTTAGGGTTAGGGTTAGGGTTGGGGTTAGGGTT
>NW_014578352.1:51895-53402 GCF_000485595.1 Priapulus caudatus
GAGTTGATGCTCACGCGCACACGCAGAACTATATAAATACAAGGGTGCGTAAATGAATTGATAGTTTGCAACCTACTAGTCCTAGTAGAAGGTTCTAGCTTTTGTCTAAGCGTGACAACACGTTTCAGATCTTTGATAACCATTTTGTATTTAAGAGGAGAATATATAGCAGCAACAGTGTGAAATTCTGACCCTTGTATCGTCATCAAGAGAAGACAATCTGACTGACTTAGCAATAATCTACTCGCCACGCAGACTTCTTCAAACAGCAGATAGATTTCAGTTGGACCCAAAAAATCCGTTTCCTAGCGTGCCCGACAACCTCTTCAAAACGAGAATATATAGCAAGAAACGAGAAAACGAAGACGGAATCAATATCAGCAACGATGAATGGAACCCGATTTGACAACGACAGCCACCAGATAGGTAGTCAAGAAGGTGGTGAAGATGGAAACGCTCTTAGCAACGTGTATTTCTACCAAACGCCAGCGTTCGCTAAAGTGCTGGTAGTATTGTTGTTTGCGACGACCAGTGCACTCACACTGGTGGGAAACGGTCTCGTGATTATCATCATAGCAAAGATTCGCCGACTGCAAATACCAGCAAACCTCACGATCGTTAATTTGGCCTGTTATGACTTTATGATGGGACTCGTACCAATCCTAGCCTTTATTCCTCATCAAACAAGGCTTCGTTGCGTGTTTTTCACGGTCTACGCAGTCAGTGTTATTCAAGCGACCGTGTTGGGCATCGGACTGTCTACGATCAACAGGTACGTGGCAATCGTACATCCGTTACGCTACAACCAGCTAATGACTGCTAAGCGCACCTGCATTCTCATAGGATTGTGCTTTCTGTACGCACTAGCCTCTGGTATTGCCGGAGCCATTGATGTAGCATATAGCTGGGGCCCGCTCTCAACGTGCAATGTCGACCAAGAGATCACGTCCGGTTTCGTGGCCTTTTGGGGCACTTACTATATTGCATTATTTATTATCATGACTTACTGCTACATCATCATTTCCAAGATTGCTTGGGACCACACCGTAAGAATGGCGGCAGCAACAGCTGCTCAGAGAGAGGAATTGTCAACTTTCGATGCTATAATGAAGAAGTCAAAGATCATGCTTCTAGTTGTCGGCACATCGTTTACTCTTCTTATGCCCGACACGATACACATGATGCTGGTCCACAGCGTTGAAGCTTCCAAGCTTTCAGCGGCAGGGCTTCAAATACTCCGGAGGATTCGATTGATTGGATATATAATGAATTCATTGTTGAATCCATTCATTTACTTCTACAAGTTCAAAGACTTTCGTCAAGCCGCAAAAGAATTGTTTGGCTGCAAGCCATCCAGTGTTGCACCGTTTCAACCGGTGTAAAGCACGAATAGAAGGTAGCACAGTATCTCTTCAAAGACAGACGGCCCATAACAGAATTTCAAATTTACAAGATAATCCGCACTCTTAAAACCATATGACTGTTCTTACCCAGTTTTATTTTATGA
>NW_014578352.1:53864-71156 GCF_000485595.1 Priapulus caudatus
GAGAGAGAGAGAGAGAGAGAGAGAGAGTTAGGAAGTTTTTATAAAGTTCTAAAATTGTCAAAACTGTAGAGTCAAGATGTCGTCATTGGGCTGCATTATAGTTAAAATTTGTTTTATATATAAAAAGTTGTGTTATGCGCAAGAAGTTGTCTTACAGTTAGAAAAATTCAAGGTTTTTTAGAGTTAAGAAGTTAGCGTTAAATTATGATGTTGTCTTATAGTTAATAAGTTGTCTCATAGTTGAAAAGTATTCTTATAATTAAAAGTGTTACAGTTACAGAAGTTGTATCAGAGTTAATTGGTTGCCTTATAGTTAGGATTGCTGTCTAAAGTTAAGAAGTTGTCTTAAAGTTATGACGTTGTCTTCGAGTTCATTACTTGTCTTAGAGTTATGATTGTTGTCTTTGAGTAAAAAAGTTGTCTCAAAATGTGAAGTTTCTGTCAGAGTTAAGATGTTGTTTTAGTGTTGAGAGTTGCGTTTAAGTAAAAATGTAGTCGTAGAGTTATGAAGCTTCCTTACAGTTACGAAGCTGTCTTGGAGTTAAAACCGATAGATGAGTTAACACGGTGTCTTAGAGTTTAGCTGTCTAGAGGTTGTGAGGAGGCTGTGGAGTTGTCACAAAGTTCTGAAGTTGTCTTAAATAAGAGTTAAGAAGCTGCCTTAGTATGGAGAACTTGATATAAAGTTCAGACGTAGAACCAGATTTATTAAGTTATTCTGGAATGCAGCAGTTGTCTTAAATAAAGATGTTCTCTTAGAGTTAAAAAGTCGTCTTAGACATCTCATGTTGGCCCGGAGATAAGAATCTGTCGTAGAATTAATCAGTTGTCTTAGGGTTATGATGTTGGCTCAGAGTGACGAACTGATATTAGAGTTCATATTGTGTCCTAACGGGTAGTTGTCTAAAAGTTGTCTTGGAGCTAAGAATATATCTTTGTGTTCAGAAGTTGTCTTGGAAGTGACGTTTCTTGAAATTATAAGAATGTCGTGGAGTTATGAACTTGTATTAAAGTTTTAAACATGTTCTTACAGTTAAAGAAGTTGTATCGTATATATCGTATTGTATCGTAAAACGTATGAAAAGATCTTTTGTCTTAAAATGATGAAATTGTCGTGTCGTTAAAGTAATTATTTTAAAGTTAAAATGTTTTCCTAAATTTACAAAAAGAAATTTTAAAATTTCCTAAGTTGACTAAGAGCTTATCTATATGAGATATACTGTTAATTGACAAACTGGTGTGAGTAACAATTCGTATAGAAAATATGCCATTGATTTAAATGTATATAAAAATATATATGTATATATCGGGGATAACACATCGCTGCCTGCCTCGCGGGCGAAAGTTGTACTGAAACTATTATATTGTTTTAGAGTTGGGAAGTTTTAATAAGGTTATAAAATTATTAAAAATGTAGAGTCAAGATGTCGTCCTAAAGCTGCATTAGAGTTAAAATTTGTCATAGATTTAAGAAATTTTGTTATGCATGATAAGTTGTCTTATGGTTAAAAAGTTGTCATAAAATTATATTCAGGAAGTTGTCTCATAGTTGAAACGTATCTCATAATTAAAAAATCTTACAGTTAAAGAAATTGCATAATCGTTAATTAGTTGTCTTAGAGTTAATATTGCAGTCTATAGTTAAGAAGTTGTCTTAAGGTTATGACGTTGTCTTAGAGTTCAATACTTGTCTTAGTGTTAAAGATTGTTGTCGTTGAGTAAAGAAGTTGTCTTAAAATTAATAGTTTCTATCAGAGTTAAGAAGTTGTCTTAGAATTAAGGTGTTGTCTTATAGTTAAAAGTTCGTCGTATAGTTAAAAGTTCGTCGTATAGTTAAGAAGTTGTCTTATCGTTAAGGAATATTATTATAATTAAAGGTCTTACAGGTATAGAAGTTGTATCAGAGTTAATTAGTTGTCTTAGAGTTAAGATTGCTGTCTAGAGTAACAAAGTTCTCTTTAAGTAATGACGTTGTCTTAGAGCTTATTACCTGTCTTAGAGATAAGATTGTTTTCTTTGAGTAATGAAGTTGTCTTAAAATTAGTAGTTGCTATTGGAGTTAAGATGTTGTCTTAGTGTTGAGAGTTGTATTCACGTTAAAATTATAGTCGTAAGATTTTCCCTAGAGTTACCCTACCCTCAAAGCTGTCTTAGAGTTAAGAAGTTGTCTTAGGCATTTTATGTTGACCCTGACTTAAGAATCTGTAGTAGAATTAAGATGTTGTCTTAGGGTTATGATATTGTCTTAAAGTGACGAATTGATGTTAGAGTTCATATTGTGGCTTAAAGGTTAGTTGTCGATCTAAGTAAAGAAGTTGTCTTGGAGTTAAGAATATATATCTTTGTGTTTAGAGGTTGTCTTAGAAGTGATGTTTCTTGAAAATAGAAAAATGTCTTGAATCGAGTTATAAACTTGTCTTAAAGTTATACAAAAGTTAAGGAAGTTGTATCGTATGTATCGTATTGTATCGTAAAATGTATGAAAAGATCTTGAAGACAGAAAGGAGTCTTAAAATTAAGAAATTGTCGTGTCGTACGTTAAGTAATGCCTTTAAAATTAAAATGTTTTCCTAAATTTACAAAGTTGTCTATGAGCTTATCTATATGAGATATACTGTTAATTGACAAACTGGTGTGAGTAACAATTCGTATATAAAAGATGCCATTGATTTAAATGTTACGCGGGATAACGCGTCTGTAGTTACTGCTCAAATACTTATTATAGAGTTGCGTCACGTAAAGAATAGAAATATATGTGTAGTCTTGTTTACATAGTCTAACTAGTATATTATTTCTAATGAAGAATGTCACGTAGTTATGTAGAATACAGCACGACATCAGGAGGTTTCGTTTGTCTTTAAAGACGATTTGTCATGAAACACTCCACTTCAAAAACTGTTGGATCCACTCACTACCCTTTCATATAATTCTATCTCATTGCCGTAAATTATAGCCTGCTCTTCTTCTTGCCTCTCTACAACACGCTAGCCTGACTTGTTCCTCTTTGCTTTTTGCGTAAAACTACCACAAACCAGCAGGGGGCGTTACATTCCAGCTTACACGCAACAATGTGGACAGCCCCCTTTAATTACAACTTTTTTACGCTTGTCCTTGACTGTAAATGTGTTCAAATTCCTTGTTTACAAATATGCAATAGCCTTTATCTCCTTGACGGATTTTTCGAATTATGAGGGTGTCTTAAAATCATGAAGTTGTGTTAGAGTTAAGATGTTGGATTAGTATTATAAAGGTTTTTTAAAGATGTATTGGAATTGTCAGGTTGTCTTAGAGTTACGAAGTTGTATTGTAGGAAGTTGTCTTGGGATTATAAAGGTTTCTTAAAGTTAGCAAGTTGTATTAGAATTGTGAATTTGTATTAGAGTTACGAGGGTGTGTTGTAGTTAAGTTGTCTTTGAATTATAAACGTGTTTTAAAGCTAAGAAGTTGCTTTAGAGTTACGAGGTTAATTTAATTGTGTTGTAGTTAAGTTGTCGTTAAATTATAAACGTGTTTTAAAGTTAGGAAGTTGTGTTAAAATTAAGAAATTGTGTTAAACTGGGTTAAGACTATGAAAAAGCCTAACTAGATTATGTTTTTTTTCACGTTCTATTATCGCATCTATCAGATATGTTCAAAGCATCGGCAAACGTTTCAACATTTGACCCGCAGTGTGCGCGCGGGCGACGAGGATACGCTTTCTTCACCTATTAATTCGCGCCAGTGTGGCGCTGACAGCAAAAACGTTTTTTGCTGTTTTCTAGGTTGCATTTTGTCCGTCATGCTGAAAGCATAGCTGACCTGGTTGACCACTCCGAACCAGGCCCGCACATCTGTAATGTTGCGCGGCATGGGAAACTCCAGGATGGCTTGGAGGTACTTGCTGCAAGGTCGGACTGATTCAGGCGTAACCTCGAAGCCCGCGAACTCAACTGTGTCCTGGGCGAACACAAATTTCTCTGGGTTGAGAGTAATACCATGACGGCCACAGAGGTCTAGCCACTCTACTACCCTGAAGAAACTGTCCGCAATGGTGTCTGCCCATATGAGTGTGTCATCCGTGCACTTAGTATAGTCAGTATATGAGAGTGTAGAGTCAGCGATAATCTGGTCGTACCCTCCAGTGTACCTATAGCCAGAAGCAATGTATCCTTAGGCCACCCTGTAACGATAGCGACCCCAGGGGGTAATGAATGTGGTCAGGTGGCGGTCATCGACATGCAGAGGAACGCTATGATACCCATTCCAAGCATCGAGGACTGTCTTCGTCTTATTTGCTGGCACTGAGCGAGCTTGGTGAAATGGGCTCTGGGTGTGATGGGTTTCTCTCTTAGCATGTGTGTTGAGTGCTTGGAAGTCAACTGTTCGCCGTGGGTCACCGTTGTTTTTGGCACAAACGACCATACGATGACACCACTCTACAGGTTCACCGACAGGAACAGGCTCGATGACACCAAGCCTCACATCCTGGTCGTGACCGGCCTTCACCTTCCCACGCCAATGAATAGGGACAGGGATGGCTTTGTGACAGGCGACTGGCTCAGCATCCTGGGCTACCATCAGCCTCATTGGTGGGCCCTCCATCATAGGTAGGGGCTAATGTTCACATGTGTTGAATGTGCTGCCCCTGTAGTAGTTGATCAGCCACTTATGCAGTTCTGCTCTGTTGCTCTCAGTGGCGGGGAAGGGTAGTGACTCCGGTTTCTGTTTGCGGGAGTTGACGCCTTGGACAGGTACACGGGGTAGTTATGCCGCCCTCACTGTTTGGCTGTAATGAGGAGTCTGCTGACAGAACCTCACCAACCGTTGGAAACTGATCCGTGATCATGCCGAGAGCGACACATGTCTTGTCAGCATCAGACTTAGAGCTATTTCTAATTTGAGATGGTACAATTGTGACTTTTTACCTGTAACAGCTTTATGCAGATTCCATGCATTTACAATGCAAAGGTCGACAAAGTGAAATATGAGACGACGGTACCATTTGCGATTTTTCATATGAATTCTGTAAAGGGCCAACAGCATGTCACATTTATCGACTTTTAAGCCCATACTCTTATTGTACGCTATGATAAGGCTGGGACATTAATGTACTCTCTCTGCTGTTGACTAAATCTCCTCACTTGCTGAGTAGGTTCGACAGAACATTTGTTAGATGCGACTGACACAACTTTGTTGTCATACCAGCTGCACACAACTACATTTTCTGTAGTTTTGAAGTCATATTTGCCTCTACCACCCTTTTTCATTTGATTTTCAGGCTGTTATGAGCAATTACCTCGACGATTTGTTCTTATGGTGCAAGTAGCATCATAACCTTTACTTTTCAAATACACTAACAAATCTATCAAAGCAAAGTAATTATCAAAATAGATATGGGTATTGGCTGGGAGGTCGTCGACTAAGTCAACTACTACCTGACCGCTTTTACCAATGCCAGAAACTGGATCTTTATTTGGTTGACAGTTATCACCATGGACTATAAATTTGTGTAGATAGCCTGACTGCCCAGCCAATGACCACATTTTATAGCCCCACTTTTTCGGTTTATTTTTCAGGTAGACTTTCAAAGAATGGTGCCCTTTGAAAGGCACAACCTGTTCATCGACCGACATATGTGTTTCAGGTTCAGCACACATGACAAAATTTGCAGCTACAATAGCAATTAGGAGTCGCACTTTAAATAACCGGTCATAACCGGGTTGGTCTTATTTTTTGCAGGGTATTATCATTGACATGCAAAAGTGATAAAATTTCTTCGAACCCATTTACACTGAGCGCATTAGCGACATTTTGCTGTCTCAGAGTTAACGACCAATAATCACGCCTGCAAGGTAATTTTACAATGGACATATAAATTACTACACCGAGACACTTTCTGATTTTTTTTGCTGTCACTGGCTTTACCTTGTCCTTCTTTTCCTGGAATTTGAACCGGTTGCTTTCTAAAACCATTAGATCAATAGTTTCACGTCCTAGCAAAGCCATAAAAAAAATGCTGCTGTTTTCGCATGAAGTGCTGGTTCCTTTGGCGTGAAAACGTTATTTGGCAAATCACCTGTTGCTGGTAAATCCTTATTGGACCATTTCCATATCTTTTTTCTAAAAAAAAGACAAATATTTGTATAACCTTAAAGGTAACAATATATAGAGCAATTACATATTTTAGAGTAAATTTGACAATGTATACTAATACTTCTTCTTTTAACTCTTCTTTGATCTCTTTGCTTGTGGAGGGTCATCAGATGAGGATTCATTACTGTCATGGTATGTGTCATTATGGTCTCCCGAGGAAATAGATTGATCAGCATCACCATTGTATTCAGGGCTTGAATCATCATCATCTAGGTCCTCTTGTTCCAGAGTTTCCTGTTCAAACTGCGCCCCTTCACTTTCCAGTCTTTCATCCTCACTCCCTGAGGCTGAGAGATAGTCATCTTCATCATCAACAAGACACGCAGCGACTTGTTCCGCAGTAAGACGCTGGCTGCTACAAAAGTAAAAGGGTTAATTACTGTCTATAGCAGTGCTGGATAGCAGTCAACTGTTCTGTAGTTGCTGGGATATATACATGCATATCAAGCAGCAATAAACACAGTATATGTTAAGTATATGCTGAATATCTGTTATATTTAGAGGCTATACATACATACACCCGGGTGCATGAGGGTGACTATAGTAACCTTTTCGGAAAATGTGCTGCAAATCTGTGGTAACAGATAATTGATTATAAACAGTATTTACTATGTGTTCTATTAGTTTCATTTTATTATTTTTCGGGATTTTTTGATGATCTAGGCCCCTGCGTGTAATTATTTTGGCAATATTTTGGTGCAAGTAATTGAACTCACCTTCTTAATTGTTGGAGCTGCCATGTTGGATGTTATTCACGGTAAGCACTTATTTCCATCCCTCAAACCGCCCTAGGTCGCTTCCGGTCTGCAGGTCCCACCGCGAATTTTTTTTTCACAACACAGTTTTTTTCCTAACCCTAACCCTAACCCTAACCCTAACCCTAATCCCAACCCTAACTCTGACCCTAACCCTAACCCTAATCCTAACCTAACCCTAACCCTAAACGCCTAACGCGCCGCGGCGGTGGGACATGCACACCGGAAACGACCTAGGGCGGTTTGAGGGATGGAAATAAGTTCTTACCTTCATTCACTGAGCAGTGCTGCCATCTAGTATTGATTTTTGGTACCGTTAATTGTAACTAAAATAACCAACATGCATACGGAGTTCATATACACGTTTAAGGGATACAGGGGGGAGGGCAAAAACTAATGATCACTATAGTAAGCAGTATGCATGAAAGGATTAAGAGAATAAAAAAAAAACCTTTTCTCTTAACTTAAGAGATCCTAGACCCTCCCTTAACTTTAATATTAAGATGCAAATAACACATTTAGACTAAGAATTACAATTATAGTGATATTATATTTTATATTAATGAGTAATATAATGTGTTTTAATATGAGCGGCCAACCTATTATAATTATCTAGCGCGTTGAAAATGTCACAAGTATCAAGAACGAACGCGCGCCATATGCGCACTTAAAAAGCTATTATAAGCCTATTCGTTCACAAGTGTGGTTTTCATCACAGCGTTAAAACACCTATTCACATTTGCGGCACCTTGAAAACTAATATTTCAATTACAATAAAGCACCTGCACGTTCTCAGTTTAAAAGCGACGGCGTTATTAATTAGTTTACAAACTTCTGAAAATGTGTATTTTCACCGTGGTAGTCCAGTTACTGCGTTCGCCACAGGCAGGCTCACACCTGCGGGCAGATATGATTTCGCAGATGCGTTCGTTATATTACGTTATTGATCACGTAATATTCTCGTTTTAAATAGAGATAGTTCACAAAGATCTGAAACGCGTTGTCACGTTTAACGAACAGCTAGAACCTTCTACTAGGACTCGCAGGTTGCAAACTATCAATTTATTTACGTCATCTCATACTAGGAGTTAATAATGACAAAGGGTTATAAGTTTGTCATTATTAACTCCTGTCTCATACGTATATATCTCGTTATCATATCATACCCTTGTATTTATATAGTTCTGCGTGTGTGCGTGAGCATCAACTCACAACGCCCCAATAAGATCGTTGAACCAAACAAGTGCTGTCACACCTAAATAAAACTGTGAGAAAATCTTAAATCAAATAAAGAAACAATCGAGTTTAATATAATATACTAACATAGTAATATGGAAATGTGTAGGGACAGAACTATGTTATTACCTAGTCATTCGTGTGATTACGCATTACAGCAGTACAAATTATTATTTCTGAGTACGATGGCCAACCATACACTTGCTGCTTTTTACTGCGTACGCGTGATTTGATTCGCCAGAATTGATATGATTGACCAACCTATTATCTAGCGGGTGGAGGGTAGCGCGTTGAAAATGTCAAGAATTCAAGTACCAAGAAACAAACGCGCGTCATATGCGCACTTAAAAGAGCTATTAGATTCGTTCACACGTGTGGTTTTCATCATAGCGTTAAAACATATATTTGCATTTGCTGCACCTTAAAAACTAGAGCGCAGGGGTGTTCAAGTATGAAGCGCTGTCCGCAGTGGAGACGTGCGCCAAATTCGAGGCCCGGCGCACGTCTCCACAGCGGTCAGCGGATGGTCTGTAGTTTTAGAAGATAGCAATGAAGACTTTGATCTAAATATTAACTATCGGCGGCTAAATAAGAGCAATATACAGACCTTTGAATTTCATGACTAGTTAGTCAAGGGGCTTGTTGGGGGTCCATTATGTAAAGCTTCCAATTTAAATGGCTCATAAAATTCTCAAGTGGAATTGTGTTTTTCGGAACCCCCAAAAAAATGTCTTCCTCTTACATAGCACTCCTTCCCTGATCAATCACGCATTCAGGCGTCAACAATAACAGAGATGAAATTTTGTTGAGTTTGTGGCTCTTGACGCCCGTGCATTGAAGTACAAGACTGATGAAAGCACAGGCACTTGGAACGTCTCAACCAAAATAAATATTCATACAATTTTTCACAATGATCGACCGCTTGTGTGCAAAATAGGTGAACGTATGTGAACATATACGTTAGTACTTACTGTGACATACATATGGCCGTTGACTAACTGACACCACTAAATTGGTAAAATGTTTCATGCACATTGAGAAATGCTGAGAAATTACGAGGTTATCATCACAGAACTCCCGAACACCGTACGTCACAAAGCTATATGTAAACAAACACGCGTGTTGCGAGGTGCCTGCTTCCGATATCCATTTCGAGGTCCGCTAAGCCAAGCATAAAGGAGGCATACAACAGTAAGCCTCCGCAAATTGTTCGTGCACTATTTCGTCTCTAGGAAAGGCCTTTTTTCGAAAAAATATTCGCCGAAATTCGGCCCTAGAGTGCAATAATTTGCATTACGCACGCAAGTTAGATGCCTCGTGGACGTCTAGAAAGCATTAGAAGTAAAATTGGTCGTGTTGTGTATTCGTGACATTCCGTCAGGTGGCGTAGCCACAGCGACCGGTTGGTCATTTTGTGTTTGAAATGTGTTCAGACAACTTTGCAAAAACAATTCGCATCATAGAGCTTTCAAAAGTTTCGAGCGGAGCATAGAGCATAAATCTGTAGTTATTTAAAGTGAATAAAGTGTATGTTGTGTAAGCGAAGTAACAGTGTGAGTATTTTTAATTAATTTTTGTTGATGCTTATTCAGGCCTGCCGCCTATGGACGCCCTCTACTGTTGTTCACCACCTAAAGCGCGCGGCAAGACGTCACACACTCACAGCTACGTTCATTGGGCTAAAACAATCGAGTAGCGCGGTTAGGGATTTTCGAAAATTATTTAATTTGAAGAAAAACTTCAATGTTACAATGAATGACACACTCGTTTCACTTCCGACAGCGAGTGAAAATGCCGAAAATTTTCCACTTCGATGCGAAATGCATCGGCCGGCATTTCATTATTTACGAAAAGTAAACAGGCTGGCGAAAGACAGTAGGTACAGTTACTGGTGACGTCGGTGACGCCCATTCATGTCATCACGAAGAAGGCGGGGCTTATTCTGATTACGGAGATGCGAAAATGCAACAGAAGGACTTAGCGCAGTGCGCTAAACAGCGTGTTATTTTCGTATTTGTGGCAAACTCTATCGTAGGAAACCGTTCTAACATAGCAGAATGCCCTATAGTTCCTGAGATCGGCGATTTGGTGCTGTAATGGGTAATACCTTTAAAATTATAAACCACGTACGGGTGGCGCATAGACTGTAATTGGAAGACACAAAGTGTCAATCCTCGGCGCGCCTCGGCATCATGGCCGCATCACGTCTAGTATATTTTAATTGCAATAAAGCACATGTGCGTTCTTAGTGTAAAAGCGGCAGCATTATAAATCTACACACTTTTAAACGAGGTATTTTCACCGTGGTAGTCCAGTTACTGCGTTCCCCACAGGCACGCTCACACATGCGGGCAGATATGGTTTCGCAGATGTTTAAATTTTCACAACGTCAAAACGTCATACTGTTGTATTGTTTAAGGTTTCGCCAAGCAGGTGTCAAGTCCATCAACCGCACGACTGTAAGATATGCACGCGATGTTATGATTAACCTAAATGGAAAGTCACACATCCAGCGTCTAATATCATAATTTATAGACTAATGCATAATCTCCTAAACAACGAATCACCTGTAGATCCAACTGCTACCTATAACGTAATTTGCAGGCTCAAACAATTTAAACCCACATTATTTCGCTCGCTGGTGCATTTGAAAAGTGACCAAATCAAAATATGAACCTTGAGCTTGTTTGTAACATTTGCGCCTTTGTGTATATGTCACAGATGCAGACGGTCTCATGCCACAATAGGCTAAATAGCGTAAATAATAAGAATATCAATGTTAAATATGAGATTAAATATTAAGCGCTCGAACTGAACACCAGATGAACGATAAATATCATAACGTCCCCACATTATTTAAAAGATTGGCACAATATGCAGACGGTCTTACGCCACAGTAAGCTGCATAGCGATATATATCGTTGCTACGTATAACTGATCAACTTCACGCCGCGTGACGTTCGGGTATGAATAACTGACACGAGCGTTTGGTTGAAATATGTCCCATTTATAAACATATGCTAGTGATACTGTAGAGATTTCGGTTACACCGAAGACTCTGTTTCAAGTTAGGCGGGTTATACATTCGGTTTGCTGGCAACAGAATGGAGAATCGTGTCGTACGTTTTAGTCTGTATCTCGGGATTGCGGGTGTATATGAGGAAACGATTTTGCACGATGCTAGGCGAATGTACTGTGTACGATTTGAGCTTAAGTTGGTTGAGTTACGCGTAGTAAATCGTAGTATTCTAAGGCTAGTAAATGACGAATTTCTTCTTGTTTATTGAAGTTACACTGCTTTGCTATTTCTACTTCTGATATTATTTGATACATAATATAAGACATATTATTGCCTACATAGAAGACATATTATTGACGCACACTTAACGACATCTATACAGCCAGACCCATATCACCGACTATGTAGCTGTAACATATCACCGACTATGTAGCCGTAACATATCACGGACTATGTAGCTGTGACATGTCACCGACTATGTAGCCGTAACATATCACCGACTATGTAGATGTAACATATCACCGACTATGTAGCTGTACACATATCACGACCATGTAGCTGTAACATATCACCGACTATGTAGCTGTAACATATCACCGACTATGTAGCTGTAACATATCACCGACTATGTAGCTGTAACATATCACCGATATGTAGCTGTAACATATCACCGACTTGTAGCTGTAACATATCACCGACTATGTAGCTGTAACATATCACCGACTATGTAGCCGCCTTTTACCTACTCCTCACAGCGCAGCATAATCCATATCATGGTGCTCCTGAGAATCTTGTATTATGAGATGTATTATGAGATGACAGCTGAGATTCTCCTGTATCTTGTATAATTTCAACACAATATTATCGTGTTTGGCAGATAGTGGGGCATGCGCGAACACAGAGGGCCGTTGTCAGAAACAAATTAGTCTTAACATTAATCTTAACATTGACTTTTTCTCTTAGAGCGTTGACAGAAACTTCGTAAAGGCCTTTCATGCATGACAGCCTTTTTTCGATTAGTTTTCCTCACAAATTTAGAATTGGTGAGCCAACTAATCCAATCCAGTGCAATTTTTTTCAGGTGGGCCAAATTTTTGGAATTCTGACATGGTTACTATAGTAACCAGTATGCACCGCTGTGACCAAAAACATTAACTTTACACTAACAATGTTATATTAAATTATGCTCAATATTCCTTTTTTTGTCAATTTTTTCACATTACAGTAACATAAATTCATTCACAATTTTTACAAGTCAAATTTTACATGTATTCTAGTCAGCGTATAACTACTATCATGGACAATCGTAAATATTGGTCAACCCTTATTCGAGAGAGAGTGATATTTATAAAAGCATACTTTTTCTATCAATACAAAGATATACACTACACTGACACATAGAACCTTTTGTTCTCCTGTACATTCTTTTAGTTGCATCGTTTTGGTATCTCAGCTAGTTGTCTTGGCAGGTGACCAACTCCATCAAGCCTGATATTCTGTGAAACATTGCGATTGCTGCGGGCATCCAATGCAAAAACTCGTCTTTGCTGAAGCTGTGGATTTGCTACGCTATGCATCAGACTTATAGCTATTTCTAATTTGAGATGGTACAATTGTGACTTTTTACCTGTAACAGCTTTATGCAGATTCCATGCATTTACAATGCAAAGGTCGACAAAGTGAAATATGAGACGACGTACCCCTTGCGACTTTTCATATGAATTCTGTAGAGGCCGGGCCAACAGCATGTCACATTTATCGACTTTAAGCCCATACTCTTATTGTACGCTATGATAAGGCTGGGACACTCAACATTAATGTACTCTCTCTGCTGTTGACTAAATCTCCTCACTTGCTGAGTAGGTTCGACAGAACATTTGTTAGATGCGACTGACACAACTTTGTTGTCATACCAGCTGCACACAACTCATTTTCTGTAGTTTTGAAATCATATTTGCCTCTACCACCCTTTTTCATTTGCTTTTCAGGCCTGTATATGAGCAATTACCTCGACGATTTGTTCTTATGGTGCAAGTAGCATCAGAACCTTTCTTTTCAAATACACTAACAAATCTATCGAAGCAAAGTAATTATCAAAATAGATATGGTATTGGCTGGAGGTCTCGACTAAGTCAACTACTACCATCTGACCGCTTTTACAATGCCAGAAACTGATCTTTATTTGGTTGACAGTTATCACCATGGACTATAATATTTGTGTAGATAGCCTGACTGCCCAGCCAATGACCATATTTTATAGCCCCACTTTTTCGGTTTATTTTTCAGGTAGACTTTCAAAGATGGCTGCCCTTTGAAAGGCACAACCTGCTTCATCGACGACATATGTGTTTGAGGTTCAGCACACATGACAAATTTGCAGCTACAAACATAGCAATTAGGGGTATACTACAATATCTATTGCACTTTAAATAACCGGTCATAACCGGGTTGGTCTTATTTTTTGCAGGGTATTATCATTGACATGCAAAAGTGATAAAAATTTCTTCGAACCGTATTTACACTGAGCGCATTAGCGACATTTTGCTGTCTCAGAGTTAACGACCAATAATCACGCCTGCAAGGTAATTTTACAATGGACATATAAATTACTACACCGAGACACTTTTCTGATTTTTGTTGCTGTCACTGGCTTTACCTTGTCTTTCTTTTCCTGGAATTTGAACCGGTTGCTTTCTAAAACCATTAGATCAATAGTTTCACGTCTAGCAAAGTCATAAAAAAAATTCTGCTGTTTTCGCATGAAGTGGCTGGTTCCTTTGGCGTGAAAACGTTTATTTGGCAAAACACCTGTTGCTGGTAAAATCCTTATTGCGCGAACCATTTCCATATCTTTTTTCTGAAAAAAAGACAAATATTTGTAATAACCTTAAAGGTACACAATATATAGAGCAATTACAGTATTTTAGAGTAAATTTGACAATGTTATACTTACTTCTTCTTTTAACACTTCTTTGATCTCTTTGCTTGTGGAGGGTCATCAGATGATGGATTCATTACTGTCATGCGTACTGTGTCATTTATGGTCTCGCCGAGGAAATAGATTGATCAGCATCACCATTGTATTCAGGGCTGGAATCATTATCATCTAGGTCCTCTTGTTCCAGAGTTTCCTGTTCAGACTGCGCCCTTCACTTTCCAGTCTTTCATCCTCACTCCCTGAGGCTGAGAGATAGTCATCTTCATCATCAACAAGACACGCAGCGACTTTTCCGCAGTAAGACGCTGGCTGGCCTACAAAAGTAAAACGGTTAATTTACTGTCTATAGCATTACTGCTAGCTGGATAGCAGTCACCTGTTCTGTAGTTGCTGGAATATATACATGCATATCAAGCAGCAATAAACACAGTATATGTTAAGTATATGCTGAATATCTGTTATATTTAGCAGGCCTATACATACATACACCCGGTGCATGAGGGTGACCATAGTAACCTTTTCAGAAAATGTGCTGCCAAATCTGTGGTAACAGAATAATTGATTATAAACAGTATTTACTATGTGTTCTATTAGTTTCATTTTATTATTTTTCGGGATTTTTGGATGATCTAGGCCCCTGCGTGTAATTATTTTGGGCAATATTTTGGTGCAAGTAATTGAACTCACCTTCTTAATTGTTGAGGCTGCCATGCTTGGATGTCATTCACGGTAAGCACTTATTTCCATCCCTCAAACCGCCCTAGGTCGCTTCCGGTCTGCAGGTCCCACAGCGATTTTTTTTTCACAACACTCAGTTTTTTTTCCTAACCCTAACCCTAACCCTAACCCTAATCCCAACCCTAACTCTAACCCTAACCCTAATCCTACACCTAACACCTAACCCTAAACGCCTAACGCGCCGCGGCCGGTGGACATGCACCACCGGAAACGACCTAGGGCGGTTGAGGCGCTGGAAATAAGTTCTTATCTTCATTCCACAGAAATAGAATAGAAGTAGAACGCTCGTACACAGCCGCTCAGCATTGTGGCGCAGCGTCGCCAGTTTCTCACAACTGTCACGTGACCAGTCGCCATATTGGTGCAGTCACCCTGCTTAGCGCATCACTAGTAAAGCTTGAGGACAAATGTCTTTAAAATGCCTACATGTTGCGTGGCCATCTAACTGTTGCAATCGGATAGAGAAAGGATATGGAAAGACGTTACACAGGTATTTTGCTAATAGTTTTGTAAAAGATAATGTGACGTACTAAGACTAAAAAATCACGCATTAATATTATCCTACTGACACTGTACTGTACAGCTACAGCTACAGTACAAGTACAGTAGCTCCAAGAAACTGGATTGTTAGGGTTAGAATACGCGACGTTATTGTATATTGTTGACAAATGATGTATATTCACGTTAGTCAGCCAGCCAAGTAGGCCTACAGTTGTCAGTAGGTTATTAATCATTGCAGACATTTGCCGAATGTATGTGACAGTGTTATGTGGTCCAATACACTGAAATCACTGTAGTGAAAATGAGTGTATAGATCTAGATCTAGTTAACAAACATTGCCACTGAATTGTTTTACTGTTCACCTCTCAAGTCGGGTTACTATTATTAATAACTAGGCCCATTATATCTCTGCTGAGATAATGATGTACGTCTAGATTAATGTTACAGAGACCTAAGACAGTTTACCTGCACATAAGTCATCTGTCACTAAATTTAATATTGAAGTATTCACCATTAGGCATTAGCAATATCAGATCATGTAAGACAAATTATTCAAAGTGAAAAGTGTCTAAATTAAGTGATTCGTCGTGAGGATCAACCTATAAGGTTTTGATCTATATGGAAGTGCTAAAACTGCACGGGCGGTTTCTCGGAGTTACATCAATGCTAGCTTCTGTCAGTTATAAGCCACTAGAATTAATATTTCCCTGCATTTAAATTTTTTACTTCCTTCCAAACATCATGTAAAAAGCTGGGTTTACACTGCCAACTTTGAGTTGGCGAATTGCCGAATTATACCAACTTCCCAACGCGCTATCAACCGATCTATGAACTGTGCAGCGCGTTTACACTGACGACTGCGAGTTGGCAACTCGAGCGAGCGGTCAGACTCGACCGCGAGCGTACGTGTGGAGCGATGGATATCTATAGGCATTATATTGCATACATGTATAAATTCGCGCCAGGCATAGCACGTGTGAGAGTTTTGTGAAGCCTATTAAAAGGCATCTGACAGTTCTGTCTATTTTATGTTGCAGAAATCAGAATACGTATGAGGAACAAATCTATCTGTCATATAAGGACATCAGCGCAGATTCCAGACACCATATACATGTCCATGCTACACCATATACATCGCTGCACTCGGCCATTCAAGCGCACTCACAATTTCTTTTATTGCTTTCTGCCTCTTTGTCCGGTATCTATATTCAGCCATTGTCTACATTACCAATGCATTCAGACTTCTCATATACGTAATATGAGGAGATTTGCCTACGATTCATCAGAGCATTCTTGCAGCCCCCGCCCCCCACCCCGTTTCGCCTGGTTGACAAATTCTAGACTCAGGCGAGGAAAACACTACTATGGCACCAGAGGTTTCTACAGCTGAACCACTGCGCTGCCAGCCCACCGCGCGGACATTCCATCAGTGGCGGGATTTTAGGGGGTGAATTGACAAATATATATAGATCCGCGCAAATACCTGCATGATACATGCCATGATATGATGAGCATGGTTAAATTAATATGTAATGATGAATCCGACCTAAAAAAGTGCCGCCCCCCCTTAAATAGTCATGTCACAGACAGTTCATAGACAGAAATGAAGGCACATGGTGATACGGCGACGCGCTCACATGGCGACACGGCTACGTGGCAACGCGCCCACATGGCGACACACCCACATGGGTGACACGGCTACATGGCGAAGCGCGCCCACATGGTGACACGGCGATGTGGGATGCGTCCACATGGCGATGGGCGACGTCCCACATGGAGACACAGCGACGTGCCCACATGGAGACACAGCGACGTGGCGACACGGCGAGCGGCGCCGCCACATGGCTGACACGCGAGTGGCGATGCGCCCACATAGGCCGACACACGGCGGCGCGCCCATGCCGTGACAGGCGACGATGTGCGATGCGCCCACCATGGCGATGTTGGCCGACGTGCCCACAGTGGAGACAACA